>NW_023604861.1:68076589-68270433 GCF_014898055.3 Talpa occidentalis
AAAGAAAAGAAAAGAAAAGAAGAAAAGAAAATGTGGTATGTATACACAATGGAATACTACTCCGTGATCAAAAAGAATAAACTCACACTATTTTGCAGCAACTTGGATGGAGCTGGAAGGGATTATGCTCAGTGAAATAAATCAGAAGGAAAATAAATATAGAAGGCTTTTATTTACATGTAGAATATTCAGAAACCAAACAAAGGATCAGGAGAAAGACAAAACTTGCAAGCTGACCATAGATCTGAGGCATCCAGCAGGGGACAGGGGAGACAGTGGTTAAAACAGGGGCGGGAAGAGCACAAGGGACTGTGGTGATGGATCCAGGTGCTGTAGTAGTAGAAGAACTAAGGGGGCTATACCTGAGGGGAGAAATCAAATACTGTAGAAAAATAAACAACAACATAAGACAATAAATATAAATGTAATAAAAAAAAAAAAAAAGTTAAGGGCCTCGCTGGTGGTGCAAGGGGTTAAGACGCAACCTATGAAGCTGTCCACAGCCTTTGCAGCACGAGTTTGATCCCCAGCTGGTCAGGGAGCAGCCACATGTCACAGCAGACCTCTCCTGACTGGCCTGCTGCTCCCCTCAGCAGTATACTTCGGTCAATCTTCCTGTTCTCTTCCCCACTCTGTCTCTGGTGAATCCTCTCACCCCCCACACCTCTGGCCTGTACTACAGCTCTTGTATGCATAAATAAATAAATCGTTTTAAAAAATGTTTTAAAAAAAACAAAATTAAATTTAAAAAATTTGTCTTAAGTGTGCTAGGTACATGGAAACTGACAAGTGTTAGCTTCAACATCCCTTTAGTTCAGGATGCTGTTAACCAAGACAGATAAGCATTGATGCAGGATACCCCCCACCAATCTTTACAAAGCAAAGAGCAGCGGCAAAGCGTGATGACACTCTCACCCAAAAACAATTCACAGCAGTGCACAGAAGGCTGCATCCTCTAAAGTCTTGATGCCTCCTAAATTCAGGGTCACGAGACCTCCTGAGAGCTAGCACCAGTGTGGAATAGTAAGGAGTAGGTTTCTAGTCCTATCAAGGGGATTCTAACTGATATGAGAAGTCCCTACTGACTGACAGGTCTTATGCTCCCTGCCCCACCCTCACCTGATTTAGGGTAGGTACAGATGAGGAGATCATCTGACTTGGCCTCAAAGTTCTGGATCTGGCTCCAGTTGTCCACAGTTGCAGCCTGCAGGGGGACCCCTGCCACCTCTCTCATTTGTGGAGGTCTTCCCAGCTCTGCGGTCAGCGCCATACTCTCCAGGAACGGCAAGGGGACTTTTCAAGACACAACACAAAATATTTACCATTTCCACCATGGTTAAGTGCACTGTTCCATGGCAGTCTCACTGTGCAATCATCACTAACATCCAAATTCTCTAAACTGAAACTGTAACCACTAAACACTGGTTTCCCATATCCCTCTCCTCTTTGTGAAGCTAAAAAATACTCCATTATATACTACACATTGCTTATCCCTTCATCCATACACACACAATGAATTGTTTCCAACTTTTTACTTTTATGAATAATGCTGCTATGAACTTCAGTATACACATTAGTTAGGTTGTTGGAAAAGTCATGATGCATTTTTTCTTCTGACAACCCAATATTTCCAAGATAATACTTTCAGAATTAGAACTGTTAGGCCATACGGTAATTGTTAAGTTTAACTTTTTTGAGTAACTGCAGTACTGTTTTGGCAGTATCTCCACCATTCTCCTTCCCACAGCCGTGCACAAGTGTCCCATTTTCCCTATATCCTCACTGATGTGTGTTATTTTTATATAAAAAATTTTTATTATAGCCATCCTAATGGATAAATTTCTATTTGTGTTCTTTGCCCACTTTTGTTTGGGTTGTCTGGTTTTTTGTTGTTTCATTGAGATAAACATTTAAATATATGTTAAAAGAGGCAAGAGAAGTGAGTCAGTATTATTACAGAATAATTAGCTAGAAGGATTCCAGAACATATTTTATGCTACTAATGCCAGTAATAGTGAAAGCCTATTAAACATCATTTGCTGACCACATCAGTTTGCATGTGCTCAGCTGAGTGACTGATATATGTTAAGTCATTTTAACCCTCACATAAAATGTATGAACTGAAAAAAGTCTTACAAAAAATGTGACAGTAAATGATTATTGGAAATTGAATGAAAGAAACTAGCCCAGCCTTTCTGTGCATGTGTGAGAACTGGGTAAG
Source organism: Talpa occidentalis (assembly GCF_014898055.3). Lineage (NCBI taxonomy): Eukaryota > Metazoa > Chordata > Mammalia > Eulipotyphla > Talpidae > Talpa > Talpa occidentalis. The sequence goes on from NW_023604861.1 coordinate 68,078,811, forward strand.
TTCTGAGTAAGACCCATTTCATGGTGGCTTCTAGCACTTTAGGATAGAGACTATGTGTTCAGAAAATGAAAGACAAACAATTTCTGGGGTAAAAATAAAATATAAGAAGCAACTATGCTTATTTTGTGCCAAAGGAGAGAGTGTTCAGGTGATAACCCTAAGACTGTGGTCAACTTCAGTAGGGACTCTGGGAGATAACTGTTTCTTTCAGGCCTTCTATGTTTGTTCTTTTATAAATTTTTCTTTTCACTTTTAATTCCATCAGAGTGTGATCAGGAAGTGTGAGGTGATAGAAAATATGTATATTTGTCTCTGCCTCAGTTCCTAACATGGAGCTCCTGAATCCATTTACTTCCTAACTAATACAAGCTCTCGAAGCATCTCTTATCCTATGATCCAGTCTTAGAACCTCTGGCCTGAGCTTTAAAAAACCTGTAACTTCCTAAGTGATAAGAGCAGCAGGAGCATCTTTTGGTCTAATGAGGTGACTGTAGGTGGGCTCCTGGGTGGGACTGGGCACCAGAAAGACCAAGACATGAATACAGAAAACCGGGCCAAGAAGCCAGAGAGCACAGGAACCAGGGGGCTTGGTTGCTGCCTGCTAGCCTCCCCATCTGCTGGTTGCCTGTGTATCTGGTCCCTCTATTCTCTTGAAAAGGGAGGAAGGCTCATATAGAGTTAATGATAAATCCTGCCTACATGATGAAGACTCCTGGAAAAACCCCAGTAGTGTGAGGTTTGGAGAGTTTCCATGTTGGTGAAAATGTAGGCAGTGGTGTGCCATGAGAGTACATGGAAGCTCTGATACCATGAAGATCATAGTGGGTTTTTCCTGCTTCTGTTTATCTTGCAAGAACAGCAGGGTGGGCTTGAAACAGTGGGACAAAAATACCCCCACCCATTTTATTTTATTTTATTTTTCATTTTTTATTATATCTGGACTAAAGAAGATGGGAATATTGGTGTATGTAATTTTAAGTGAGATAAAATTTCATTAATTTAGAGATATCAAGTTGACATTTTGCTTTTTTTTTTTTATAGATGAATGAGTTTCCTCTTATTTATTTATTATTAAATTATTTATTTATTTATTTATTTATTTTTCCCCCCCATTCTGACCCCAATCCCTCCCCTCCCGCCCCCGCCCCCCTAAAAGTGTCTCTGGTTCATAGTTTTTTGTTGATTTTGATTTTCACTTTCTTAAAGTTATTCATTTTCCTGGTCCCTTATTTAAGTTTTCTAGATTCCTGTTATGAGTGAGACCATCCGGTATTTTTCTTTTTCTTTTTGGCTTATTTCGCTGAGCATGATCCCTTCCAGTGCCATCCATGTTGCTGCAAATTGCATGTGTTTATCTTTTTGAATGCTGAGTAATATTCCATGGTATATATGTACCACATCTTCTTGATCCAGTCATCTATTTTTGGGCATTTGGGTTGTTTCCAAAGCTTAGCTATTGTAAACAGTGCTGCAATAAACATAGGGGTGCAGGTGCTCTTTGGAATTGATGTTTCTGTGTCTTTTGGGTAAATACCTAGGAGTGGAATTGCTGGATCATATGGAAGTTCTATGTTTAGTAGGTCCAGAAATCTCCACACAGCTTTCCATAGTGGTTGGACCAGTTTGCACTCCCACCAACAGTGCGGAAGAGTTCCTTTTTCTCCACACCCTCGCCAACATTTGTTGTTGCTAGTTTTTTTAATATGTGCCATTCTCACTGGTGTAAGATGGTATCTCATGGTAGTTTTGATTTGCATTTCCCTGATAACAAGTGATGTTGAACATTTTTTCATATGCCTGTTGGCCATTTGCATTTCCTCTTCAGAGAAGTTTCTTTTTAGCTCTTCTGCCCATTTTTTGACTGGATTATTTTCTTTGTTGTTGTTGAGTCTCGTCAGCTCTTTGCAGATTTTTGTGATCAGTCCTTTATCATTAGTGTTGGGTGCAAAAATGTTCTCCCAGTTGGTGGGGTTTCTCTTTGTTTTTGTTATTGTCTCTTTTGCTGTGCAGAAGCTCTTTAATTTGATGTAGTCCCAGCTGTTTATCTTTGCCTTCACTATCACTGCTTTGGGTGATGTGTCTGTAAAGATGTCTTTGATGTGCAAATCACGTAGTGTTTCGCCTATATTTCCTTCTATATATTTTATGGTTTCAGGTCTTATGTCTAGTTCTTTAATCCATTTTGAGTTGATTTTTGTGTATGGTGTGAGGTAGTGGTCAAGCTTCATTCTTTTGCATGTAGCGACCCAGTTTTCCCAGCACCATTTATTGAACAAACTTTCTTTGCTCCAATGCATAGTCTTTGCTCCTTTGTCAAAGATTAGTTGACCATAAATCTGTGGGTTTATTTCTGGATTTTCTATTCGATTCCATTGGTCTGTATGTCTGTTCTTGTTCCAATACCATGCAATTTTGATGATTATGGCTTTGTAGTAGAGTTTGAAGTCTGGGAGTGTGATGCCTCCATTCCCTTCTTTCTTTTTTTTTTCAGGAGAGCTTTGGCTATTCGGGGTTTTTTGTGATTCCATATGAATTTCATCAATAATTGTTCTATTTCTTTGAAGAATGCCATTGAGATTTTGATTGGAATAGCATTGAATCTGTATATTGCTTTTGGTAGGATGGCCATTTTAATAATGTTTATTCTTCCAATCCATGAGCAGGGGATGTCTTTCCATTTCTTTGTGTCTTCTTCTATTTCTTTTAACAGTGTTTTATAGTTTTCTTTGTATAGGTCCTTTACCTCTTTTGTTAGATTTATTCCCAAATATTTGATTTTTTTTGTTTCAATAACAAAAGGGATGGTTTTTTTTGATTTCTTCTTCTTCATATTTATTGTTTGTGTATAGGAAGGCTACTGACTTTTGCGTGTTGATTTTGTATCCTGCCACTTTACTGAACTGACTGATGAGTTGAATTAGTTTTTCTGTGGAGTTTTTGGGGTTCTCTATGTATAATATCATATCATCTGCAAATAGTGATAGTTTGACTTCTTCTTTTCCTATTTGGATTCCTTGGATGTCTTTCTCTTGTCTTATTGCTCTGGCTAGGACTTCCAGTATTATATTGAAAAGCAGTGGTGAGAGTGGGCATCCTTGTCTTGTTCCAGATCTTAATGGAATTGCTTTCAGCTTTTCACCATTGAGAATTATACTGGCTGTTGGCTTGTCATAGATGGCCTTTATGATGTTGAGGTATGTTCCTTGTATCCCAAGAATTTCAAGGGCTTTTATCATGAATGGGTGTTGCACTTTGTCGAAAGCTTTCTCAGCATCTATTGATATTATCATATGGTTTTTATATTTCTTTTTGTTGATGTGTTGGATAACGTTGATTGATTTTCGGATGTTAAACCATCCTTGTGTTCCTGGAATGAATCCTACTTGGTCGTGGTGAATTATCTTATGGATACATTGTTGGATTCTGATAGCTAAAATTTTATTGTGGATTTTTGCATCCGTGTTCATTAGGGAGATTGGCCTGTAGTTTTCCTTTTTTGTGTTGTCCTTGTTCAGTTTTGGTATTAGTGTAATATTGGCTTCATAGAATGTGTTTGGTATTGTCCCTTCCTTCTCAATTTTTTGGAAGAGTTTGTGAAGGATAGGCACTAATTCGTCTCTGAATGTTTCGTAGAATTCATTTGTAAATCCATCAGGTCCTGGGCTTTTGTTTTTGGGGAGGTTTTTGATTACCATTTCAATTTCGCTGCTTGTAATTGGTCTGTTTAGGTGTTCTATTTCTTCTTTATCTAGCTTTGGGTGATTGTAGAGTTGTAGGAATTTGTCCATCTCCTCTAGATTGTTAAACTTGTTTCCATATAACTGTTCATAGTAGTTACTGATTATTCTTTTGATTTCTGCTGTGTCCGTTGTGATTTCTCCTCTTTCATTGATGATCCTGTTTATTTGTGCTTTCTCCCTTTTTTCCTTTGTGAGCCTGGCTAGGGGTTTGTCTATTTTATTGATTTTTTCAAAGAACCAGCTCTTGGTTTCATTGATCTTTTGGATTGTTTTTTTAGTTTCAATTTCATTTATTTCTGCTTTGGTTTTTATTATTTCTTTTCTTCTACTGGTTTTGGGGTTTTTTTGTTGTTCTTTTTCTAGATCTTTGAGCTTCGAGATTAGGTTGTTTCTTTGAGTTCTTTCTTGTTTCTTGATGTGAGCATTTATTGCTATATATTTTCCTCTTATTACTGCTTTTGCTGCATCCCATACATTTAGGATATTGGTGTCCTCCTTGTCATTCAATTCAAAAAATTTTTTAATTTCTTCTTTGATCTCCTCATTAGTCCAGTGGTCTTCCAGTAGTGTGGTTTTTTATCTCCATGAGGTAGGAAAGTTCCTTGCCTTCTTTTTATGGTTTATTTCTATTTTGATGCCTTCATGGTCAGAAAAGATGGTTGATATGATTTCAATCTTGGTGTATCTGTTGATGTTTGTCTTGTGCCCCAGTATGTGATCGATCCTGGAGAATGATCCGTGTGCGCTTGAGAAAAATGTGTACTCCGTTTTTTGGGGGTTTAGTGTTTTATAGATGTCTGTTAAGCCCAATTGCTCTAGGTCCTTATTTAGAGCTTTGGTTTCTTTACTTATTTTTTGTCTTGTTGATCTATCCATTGTTGATAGTGGTGTGTTGAAGTCTCCCACTACATATGTGTTTTCTCTGATGTCTGTTTTCAGAGAGGACAACAGTTGTCTGATATATTTTGGTGCTCCTTCGTTTGGTGAGTATATGTTAATGAGTGTTATTTCTTCTTGAAGTATTGTCCCCTTGATCATAATGTAGTGACCACTGGGGTCTCTTTTTATCTTTTTGAGTTTGAAATCTGTTTTATCTGATATAAGTATAGCTGTTCCTGCTTTCTTTTGTGGTCCATTTGCTTGTAGGATTGTTTTCCATCCTTTAACTTTGAGCCTATTTTTATCTTTTGTAGCTAAATGTGTTTCCTGGAGACAGCAAAAGGTTGGATTTTGTTTCTTAATCCAGGCTGCAACTCTGTGTCTTTTTATTGAAGAGTTTAGTCCATTTACATTTAGAGTTAATATTGATATGTTAACATCTGTATTTGCCATTGTGTTTGTCTTTCCTTTGATTTTATTTATTTATTCTTTTAATAACCTTTTTTTTTTTTTTTTTTTTGGCCTTCTTTCATTGTTATTCATCCCTCTGAGGTTCTGGCTTTAGGACTCCTTGTAGTATTTTTTGGAGTGGGGGTTTAGTTGTAATGAAATTCCGGAGTTTCTGTTTGTCTGAGAAGGTCCATATTCTTTCTTCAAAGAGGAAGGAGAGCTTTGCGGGATAGAGTATTCTTGGTTGGCATCTGTTTTCTTGGAGTCTGTTGACTATGTCCCTCCACTCTCTCCTTGCCCGTAGTGTTTCTTCAGAGAAGTCTGATGTCAGCCTGATTGGCTTTCCTTTGTATGTTATCTGTTTCTTCCCTCTTGCCAGCTTCATTATTTTTTCCTTGTCCTGGATTCTTGGGAGCTTTACTATTATGTGTCTTGCTGTATTTTTCCTTTAGTCGTGGAAGTTTGGTGTTCTTCTTGCTTCTTGTATATCAATTTTCAGCTCCTTCTTCACATTTGGGAAGTTCTCTTCAATTATCTCTTTGAAAATTTTCTCTGTTCCTACTTCTCTCTCCTCTCCTTCTGGTATTCCTATAACTCTTATATTTCCTTTCCTCATGGAGTCAGATAGTTCCCGTAGTCTTTCTTCATTCTTTTTCCTTCGTACTTCTCTTTCCTTTTCTGTTTTGGTTCTTTTTATTTCTGTGTCTTCAAGAGAACTTATTCGTTCTTCCATTTCATCTATTCTGCTTTCATTGCTTTTCCCAGAATTCTTTAGTTCTTCCATTAATTCTTTGATCTCCTGCATTTCTTTTACTTCCCTCTTTAGGGACTCAATTTCATTCTTCTGATCGTTGATTATTTTTCCCTTATCATTGTTTTCCTTTATGACTTCTGTCAGTTTTTTAATCACGACAATTTTAAATTCTCTTTCTGGAAGGCTCAGAAGTTCTTCCAAGTTACTATCGTTGCAATCTGGGGGCTGGTTTTCTTTTTGTGGTGTGCTTTTTCCCTGGGGAGTAGCTAGGTTGCGTGTGGTTCTTCTCCTCCCTACTGTCTGTTTTCTAATTTGCCGTATGCGTTGGGATACTGTGTTGTTGGGACTGGCCGGCATCTTGGGTGAGCTTCTCCGCTCCCCTCTGGTTCCTCCAGGAGTCATCTGTCAGTTTCAAGCAGTTTTTACTGGAGAAAGGTCCCTCTTCTAAAATGCCGATGTGGGGACTCACTCCCCTGTGTGCCTGGTCTGCCCCGGCGGTGGGTTCCTGCTCCCCCTCTGGGCTTGGACTGCAGGCCAGAGGGGGTCTGGCGTGGGCGAACTTTCCCCGCTCACCTCTGGCTCCTGAGGAAGCCTTCTGCAGGTAGTCTTTACTGAAGAAATGTCCCTGTTCTAAAATGGTGATGTGGGACCCACTCCCTGCGCGTCTAGTCTCAGGCACACTCTTCTGCGCGCCTGGTCTGCCCCGGCTGTGGGTGCTCGCTCCCCCTGTGGGCTCAGACTACTGGTCAGAAGGGGCCCGGCGTGGGCTAACTCCCCAGCTGGCCACTAGCTCCTTCAGGAGCCTCTGCTGGTTTCTAGTCGCTAGGTGGTGCCAGAGATCTCTCCTAGAGCCCTTGGGGAGCTGATTATCCACCCCGTGGGACAGGGAACAGAGCGGGGATGGTAGGGTACACCTCAACGGCTTTGGGGTGCTGTGTCTGCCTTATGCCCCACCGTCATGGGGAACGCACACCCCTAATTTCGTGCCCCGAGTCTCAGTTCCAAAGCCCTTAGTTCCAGGACACGGGCTGTAGCCCAGTTCAGTGGCGCGGGAATGGCGCCTTTTGAATCCCGCTCCCGTGCCTGGGCGCCTGGTTCCTGCTCACAAGGTGAGGGCCTCCGCGCGTCTCCCCGCAAGCCTAGGTCGCAGGCGCGGGGATCTGGGCAGCTGCGATCCGATCCGGATCCGCGTTTTCTTTTCAACCGCACTGCTTTTTCAACAGCTCTGCTTTTCCGCGGGAACCCGTTTCCGCTCTGCGCCGCCTTTCCGCGCAATCCCGATCCTGATCCGCGCCTGTTTTTCCAGCGCGCCCCTTTTCCGCGCAAGCTTACCGGGCGGCCCGGGGCTGTGTGCTGGTGCTGGCCTCCTCCCCGGGGGCGGGGTCTTTCTTTAATGGTGCCTGGAGCTCCTCTCCGTGGCGAATCCTGCAGGGTTCTCCACAGCTCCTGTTCACGGGGTGTGGTGGCTGCAATAGTTCCTTTCCACTCCCAGTCCCGCTTGCTGCGTAGTTTGTTCTTGTTGGTCGTTTTAGTTTGTTGTTTTCCTCCTCTCTGCTGGTTGGAGAGTGCCGCCTCTGTGGGCGGGGGAGGGGAGCAGGGTTCTGCGCTTCCCTCCCTTCTGGTCCTCTTTTATGACAACTTTCTTCTTCGGGCAGTTTGCTGGCATCACCCGTTTATCTTCCGTGTCCCGGTTCTCACTGGGACCTGCCGCTTTTCCTCCCTATTAACTTTTTTTAATGGGAGATCTTACTCGCAGCGTCTCCTCGCCGCCATGTTGCCTCTCTCCCCCCCACCCATTTTAAACAAACAAACAAAAAAACTTGACTTTCATAAGTTGATGAGCTGTGTTTCAGAATGTAGGCCCAAGAGTGTTCGCGTGCTTGAGGTGATTTTTCATTGCCCAGACTGAAAACAACCCTGGAAAACATAACTGAGATGTGGGACCCACTGTAAGTTGGACAACAGCCATAGGCAAAGATAACTCAATTTGTTGTAATTCTGGACCCAAATTCAAGTTACTCCATGATTGCACAGAAAACAACCAATTAAATAGACTCTACTAACTTGCATTGGTTGTATTTGTACTTCAGCCTCATAAATACCACCCAAAGTTGTCTCCTCCGGGAGACCAATCAGAGGAGCTTGCCTCCAGACTCCTACCACGTGATCTTGAATTAAACTGATTCTTCTCTCAAAAGCTGGTGGCAAGACTTTTAGCTTCAGCACCATCAGGCCCAAATTCATCAACAATTCTATATCCCTTCCCCAGACTTTGCTCTCTGCATCTCTTCAATCTGGATATTCATTTATATTCTTTATCATACCCTTTAATAAACTGGTAAACATAATGTTTCTCTGATTCCTGTGAGCCACTCTAGCAGAGTAATCCAGCCTAAGGAGGGGAGGGTGCTGGTGTGAACTATGATCCATAACTAGTGAGTCAAAATCACGGTTCCTGATGTTACAGAAAATGATGATGTGGGGAGAAAACCACCATACATTTGAGGACCAGAAGTTAAGTGTTTTAAGTGAGTAATAAAGGTGACTCACAGTAAAGAAGTGAGTTTTTCCTAGTGTAGAGAGAGGAGATAATTTATCCTTTATAGGAATAATTAACACTTATACATATATAGAAGCTGAGAATCATAGGATTAAGAATTTACCCAGAACTGTTATCTGTCTATAAATCCTACATTCCTTCCTTAAAAATTGCCTTCACTGTGAGTGTACATTGTTGGGGGTATCTAATGGGACAGCCCAATTTCCAACAGTTGTGTGGGTGCTGATGCTTCCCTTAAGGAAAAATTCTCAGATTCCAGCAAAGTACCCAAGACTTCAACTCAATTCTGACACCACCAACCCAGAAAATGCATCAGATTCCACAGGTCTCCCAAGAAAGTCTCCTAAGACATCCCTCTGCTTCAGACATTGGTCACAAGCCTAGGCAGATCCATGCTTCTCACCGGCTAAGCATCCATCAGGGTTCCTGGAGTGCCAGCATGGCACAGAGCAGGTTCTCTATGGATCTGGGCAGACGAGTAGAGAAGGAGTCCTGGAGCCTGCGGTGGCTTTTTCAGGTGTTTATTGATCTTTCTGCATTGTTTGTAGTGAGGTAAAGAGGTATAAGGCTGGTGGGAGTGGGGAGGGGATGGCAGGCCTCCTAGTCCCCAGGAAACCTCCACCCTCTCTGGGCTCTCTGGTGTTCTCTCTGCTGGTCTCCACTGCAGTCTGCCCTATGGCCTCTGCATAGCCTTTATACACTCAGCCTCCTGACTCAGGCGCGCCCACTCATGCACATGCACACATGCTCCAGGTGCCGCCATCAGGCACATGTGTAAGACCAGGGGTGTCCTTCACTGATGCTAATGGCAGAAAAACCTGATCACTTACCTTTACCCTAAAATCTACCCCTACAGGGTTTTTTCGCTGTACAATCTACACAGAAGTTTCCCAAGCAAATATGAACAAAGCTCCACATACGGCTTCTCTCGGGTGCCCTCTTGGCTGTGGGCTCCACCACAAGCTACTCTCCCTGCCTGTCCCCCAAAGAGGTTCCTCAGCTCCTCACCCTTATTCAACTGTGAACAGGGTATCACCCACAGGTAATTTTAAGGGCTCCCCTTACCTTCTTTAGTATCCCTGGCTGCTTAACAATTGCTTAGGGCTTCCCAATCTTAGCACCAGCTTTTGCCTTATCTAAGCTGGCTTTTTTGATAAATTTCCTCTGCTTGGCTGCAGAGAACCTCATACTAGGCTGCTTTAGGCCACCCCTTAATCTTCATCTCCTGGGGTATACAAGTGATACAATATCCAACCACCAAATTTCCTCCACCTTCTGCAGAACTGTTAGTCCATCAGTTTTTTCCTTGCATCAGCACTGGGTGAGCTTCAACTGATGAATTGTGATCCTCTTTTTCCTCCATGAGTCTGCTGCCTCAGGAGCAGCTTGCTGGTCCTCGTGGGCCATCTCATCCTCCACACAAGTCCTTGTCCAGCTCCCGGACCCTGTCCACCTCTTGTGCTCCTGCGGTGTCTTTAGCTCTTCCTGCACCTTCTGGACTTTAGCCACCTCCTGTGCTGCCAAGTGCCTCCAGCGTTGTCACAGGCTCACAATCTGCCACCCCTCAGTCGCTCCTGAGGTCTTCAGAGGGCTCCATACCCGTTTGCATCAAATCATCCTGCTGATCTACACCACTGTAGCACCAACATGGCACAGAGCAGGATCTCTATGGAATCAGGCAGACAGGTAAACGAGAGTCCAATGTACTCATTGGCATTCTCAGTTTCCCGTTGTCTCGTAGTCTCACCTAAGAGCATCTTCCATGCCATGTTGCCTTTATCCTTCTCTAGGCACACGGGTGAGCATTTACACATGTGCACGCCCATGCTCTCTGGGCCCAGGTGTCCATAGTCACCGGCGCATGCCCCTCGCCCATGCCTCTTGGCCTTGGGCAGCCACTCTAGTGGAGGGTATGAAAAAGCCTGATAACTTCCTTTACCCTACCGCATGTCAGATATCCCTAAGGGGCCAAGATTCTTTTTCCTTTGGGGCAAATCAACCATGGGACACCACAAGCCCCTTCCTCTTGAGTTTCCTTACATAAGCATGAATGGTTAAATTATGAGCATTTAGCAATTGAACTCCACCTCTAGCCCCTATTCACTCCCAGAAAATCAGGAACTGGAACTCTATGTCCCACTCTCTATTCATATTACTTTTCCTGGAAACCCATCCCTATCTTCAGGTGTTTTGAAAAGTTACCTTTCTTTTCTTTTTTTTAAAAAAGATTTATTTATTTTTATACAAGAACCGGGGTATAGGCCAGAGGTGTGGGGGGTGAGAGGATTCACTAGAGACAGAGTGGGGAGCAGAACAGGCAGACCGATGAAATACACTGCTGAGGGGAGCAGTTGGCGAGACAGGAGAGGTCTGCTGCGCCATGTGGGATTCTCTCCCACTGGATGGGATTCAACCCACACTGCAGAGGCTGTGGACAGCTTCACAGCATGGCGTTCAACCTGCTGCACCACTGGGGAGGCCCGAAAATTTCCCTTTCTTAATAGAGCCCATTTAGAACAAGATACCCATTTAAACTTTTATGGCTCTGAAGCTTTCTCAGGAACTGAGAAGAGACCAACAATTATGACAGAAAATCTTTATATTCTTCCAATGGCTTGAGAAATTCCAAGATCTGGGAGCTAGGAAATAGGAACTGTAGATGAAAACCAAATATGTATGAGAAATATATTTTGCTCATCTGATTGACCAAATACATACATGTAGGGTTGGTGATGGTCAGCCCATTGAGCCATTGGCCTCTGTGGCTATAACCTGTGGTCTTGAATGCAGAAGGCACTTGGGAGTGTGGGTTTCCCTGATTGTTGACATGGGGTATATGGTGTGGGACTGTGTAAGTGGTCACACCTGAGCAGAGAGACCAGCTACAAGGGCTGTGTCACCCTGAGGATAATATGCGGTGGAGAACAGCTACGAGAGAAAGAGACTATGAGAGAATGCCAGAGAACCCAGAGGGTAAAGATTCTCTGGGGTCAGGGAGGGCTGCCAGCCTTCTGCCTACCCCTAGCCCCCCCAGCCTCCTGCCTGCCCTGCGCCTTGGTGCTGCACTATAATTGGCATAGAAGATCATTAAAGTCTGAAAATAACACCGAGAACCTGTCCTTTGCATTGCTGGAGCTATACTATATTTCCTATATATCAAAATATCACAAGGTACAAATATATATATAATGCATAAAATTTGGCATAAGCCAAAATGTATGAGAAAAAATCTATCACAGGAACCGTTATTATTTTTATGTATTTCTGTTTTTTCCAAATACATGTTGTGGTAGACAAAATCATGGCCCCTCAGATAGCCAATATCTTAGTCTCTAATATGTTACTCTACATTGCCAAGGACTTTGCAGATGACGTGAAGGTTAAAGCCCTTAAGGCAGTGAGATCGTGCTGCATGATCTGGGTCAGTAATGCATCCACAGGGACACTTAAATGTGGACTAAGTGTGGTGGAAGAGACTGTCGGAGCAATGTGGCTTCAGAAAAGTCCAGCGAAATTGAAGCATGAGGAGGACTCATCTTGTTACTGCTTGAAGACAAATGGGACAGGAATTGAGGATTGGCCTCTGGAAGCTGAGAACAAACCTCATCAAAGTCAACAAGGAAATGGCCATCAGCCTACAGTCACCCAGAACTGAACTGTACCAACAACCAGAGAAACCTGGGAGCAATTCTTCTCTGCAATCTCCAGAACCAACACCTTGCTTTTAGAGACACCACAGAGACACTACAGCTGGATCTCCTCAATTGTGCAACCAAAAAACAACCCTAGACTAACAATTACAAATAAGTGGAATTAAACTCTGACCACCCTTTGTTCTCTCTTCCCTCAACCCTCTCTTGGCTCCACCTGCATTCCTGGGACTTTGGAAAATTGATTGTGTGACATCCCTAATAAAAGTCTATGTGCCCCCTGGGGTTGATAGTGGCATCAGAAGCAAGCATCTGCTGATTGCTGCTGGGAAAGTCAAGCACATTGACATGTCACCTCGCTGTGTGTCATCTAGACTGCCCAGCATCACGTCAGATCTGGAAACGGGAAACCCTGCACTTTGCTCCCATTCCTTCCTCCTCTATGTAATCCCAGCAGTCCTGCGATTCAGGCAGCTATGTTTTTTAGGATAGCTGTTCCACCAACTCCCTTGCTGGCCATTTTGAATAAACTCTGTTAAAGACATTTCTCACTGTTCAGAGTATGACTTTCTGGGTAAGAGAGAAAGACCTAGTTTGTTATCTTGCAACACCTCTTTTGGACTTCTGACTAAGAAGTGTGATAGTATATTTGTGCTGTTTTAAGCTGCTAAATTGGTCATGATCTATTATGGTCATCACAGAAAAGCACATTTATATTTAAAAAGACTTGCTGGATATTATCTTGGGCTGAATTTTGTCTCTCCGAAATTCATTTGTTGAAGTCCTAACTTTTAGTAGCTCAGCATGTGCAGTATTGAGAGATAGGTTGGGCCTTTAAAGAAGTGATAAAGTTTAAAAGGCCATTAAGGTAGACCCTAATCTAATTTGACTGGTATCCTCATAAAAAGAGAAGATTAAGGCATATAGAGAAACACCAGTGATGTGAATCATAACAGAAGAGGAACGCACTCTCCAAGTCCAAGAAAGAGAGGTCTTAAGAGAAACCAAGCCTGCCAGCACCTTGACCTTACCCTTGTACCTGCCAGAATTGCGGGAAAGTAATTTTTATTGCTTAAATCATTTAGTCTGTGGTATTTTGTTATGGAAGCCTGAGCAAACTAATATAGGTAAGTACTTTTAACTGAAACTCAGGAGCTAGCAGTTTATTCAGAAGACTAGCAAATAAAGGGAAAAAGTAACTATTCATCTTTACTTTTCTTGTATTAATTGTACCACTACATAGGCAAATAGATGGAGTTTCTATTCAAAGAATTAGTCCACAAATAAGCATAAATTACAAAATTATAATGTCCTTTTATAGTCCTTAATGATGAGAGAATTTAGGCATTTAACATTCATGGTTCCTAATGTTATGAAAAGAAAGACAGCCAGCGGCCTCCCCAGTGGCACAGCGGTTGAGCGCTGGGTTGAGAAGCTGCCCACAGCCTCTGCAGCACCGGTTCGATCCCCGGCTACCTGGCGAAGGTCCCACATGGCGCGCAATCCTCTCCTGCCACCCACTGCTCCCCTTGGCACTGTACTTTGTCAGTCTGCCTGCTCTGCTCTCCCCTCTGGCTCTGGTGAATTCTCTCACCCTCCCGCGCTTCTGACTGTACCCAGCACTTGTATAAATAAATCTTCCAAAAAAAAGAAAAAGACAGCCAGGTGTTGTGTGCCTCTTGATGAAGAACATGTCACCTATGAAGCAAGCTTGCCCCAAATATTGACCTTTAATTCAATTCAGCCTCTAAATCCAAGTACCAATTGATAGAAAATATAGAGAATGGTGGACCACATTAAATGACACCAAGTAGAGCTTGTGAAAGTCTATAGGACAGGGACCACTTTCTTCAAATAAATTGCAAGGAAATGGGGTGGGAGAAATAGAGAGGAAACTTCAGACTTTTTTTAAAAAAAAAGAAAACCAGGAAAATAGCATCTAAAAAAATAAGGCAAATTTAAACTATCATATACAGGGATGTTCACTTAATTTTACATGATAAAATTATAAAGATAAGGAAAGAAGTGATTACCTAAAGTGTTAGGATAGGGGTTACTTCTAAAGTGGAAAGAAGTCATACTTGGGTGAGGGGACAATTTCATTTCCCCCTCCCAACCTAAGTGTTTGCCCTGTTATAATCTATTAAGCTATACATTTGTTTTATTTGGTTGCTATATTGTTCTATTTAACAACTTCAAAAAGTGAAGTAAGACTATGAACTCTAGAGAGCAGTGAGGGAAGGGGCTAAACACTCCAGATGGAGGGGCATGCACATGGGTGGGTGGAGGCTCAGGAAAGAAGGGTACTCCTGGGGGACAAATGTTCCCACAACTAAGAGTTGGGATTGAGAATCAAGAAATGGGGATAAAGAAATAAGAAAGAAGGGGGTTTTGAGTGCATTGGTCAGAGGGCACTCTAGGACACCTCCAAGGAGGACCCTTAAGGAAGGGTTGGAGTGGAGCCCAGCTGGCGAGAGGATGGTCTTTTGGGATACATTACAGTAATTTAGATGATATTGTCCATGACCTTGAATCTCTAGAAATATGACAGTGGGAACTGATAGAAGTAAGTGGATTTAAGAGAACTTGGGTAGGTAGAATCAATAACACTTACTAATCTGATATGAAGAGATGGCACCTGGATTTCTAACTTGGGTAACAAGGTAGAAGGTGTCATTTATAAGAAGGGGACAGAAGAAGTGAGTGGTCCCTGCATGGGGTGTGTGTGAGGGGATAGCAGGCTCAGTCTGGGGGGTGTTGAATGTGAGGTGCCCGTTGGACATACAAATGGAGAGGCTAAGAACACTGGTGTGTATGATGGCTTAAACTCTAGATGGAGATAACGATTCATCCTACTCTGCAGCCCAGCAGGCGGGGGTGATGGTTGGTCATGGACCCAATTCTAAGAGTGGTTGTAGGTGTGATTACAGTGTACATGCAACGGCACAGGGAGTCCTGACAGGCAGCACCTTCAGAGGCCATCAGAGAAAAAAGGAAGCACCAGATCCTGCACCTTATAAGAGCCTAGAGGTTAAATTAGTTGGTTCAGGCAATACAGTTTCCATAGTGCTCTGTGTTTGGGTCCTGCAGATGGCCTGATAACCAAGCTTAAGGAAAGACATGCTGGAGAAGGATGGTGGGAGGCAACAGCAAATCGTGGTAGGTACAAAGGGTCTGTGAGTTCCCACAAGAGGGACATTGCATACAGACATACATATATATATAAAATATTTGGTTTTTGCCCTTGACTCCTAAAATAGCTTCAGAGTGATAAAAATGGCATGGTTCTTTGGAACACTAATTAAAAAGGAAATCTGCACCCCTGTGTTTATTGCAGCACTATTTACAATCGCCAAGATATGGAAACAATCTAAATGCCCCAATACAAATGAATGAATCAAGAAGATATAAGATATACACACAATGGATAACTACTCAGCAATGAAAAAGATATGCCATTTATGGCAACAGGGATGGAATTGGAAGGGGTTATGCTAAGTGAAATAAATAAGAGAAAGAATTATCTGAATGTTTCACTTATATGTGGAATATAGAGAAACCAAACAAAGGGTCAGATAAAGACAAACCTTGAAAGCTGACCTGACCACAGAGCTGGGTGGGACTGCAGGAAGAGAGGGGGAGGGGATGAAGTGAACGTGGGTGGGGTGGGGGATACTGCAGAGGTGGAAGAGTATGATGTTGGTCTATGGGTGCTTTGGTGGTGGATGGATGACCACAATGAGGGGAGAAATCATATAAAGTCCAAAAATTAACAACAGTGTAGGAAATTTGTTAACTAAGAGAAATGGGTATCTTTGGCTGTTCATCACAGACCTCTTTCAACAATATCTGAGTTCATATTAAGGAGGAGATTTTTGGAAAACCTCTGGATGACTACAGCGTGGGGACTGATTGCCAGAACAAGCCACAGATGGCTTGGGTTGGAACTTTCATCCTTCCCTCCACCCCCCCCTCCAGAGAAAGGTGAGGGATTAAAGATTAAATCAACACAATAGCCAGTACTTTCATTAATCATGAAATGAAAGCATCAAAAAAAAGTTCCCTGAAATTTAGAGAGCTCTCGGGGTACAGAGAGCTCTAGGCTGGTGAACGCACAGTGTGGGAGGTAGGGTTGCAGGCCTGAGGGGCCACAGGAGCCTGTGCCCCTTCCCACATACCTTGTGCTCAATTTCTGCTGTCTGCCATTCCCCTGTTAGACCCCTACATAATAAACTAGCCATCTAGGGAGTCAATGTTTCCTGGGTCCTGTGAGCCGCCCTAGCAAAGTGACTGTGCTGAGGAGAGATCCTGGGAAACTCCAATTTGCAGGTGGTAGCTGAGAAGCGCTGGGTTTGCAATTGGTGTTGGAAGTGAGGGCTGAGGTGCTGGGAGTGGGGCGGTCTTACTCTTTGAGAGCTCATACTCTCTTCAGGTAGAGTGCATCACAAGTGTATCAAATTGTGGCCACCCATCTGCTGCCGGGATCTGATATTCACTTGTTGTGAGAAGCCCTACCGTCCCTACATCCAGTCCCACAAATATTCTATGAGCAGTGAATAGATTTGCACAAAGGAGAAAAAGTTCGAGATTTTTCCTTTACAGGCACAGAAGTACAAAAACCACACCTGCTCCACAGGGGTAAGGTTTTTCATTCTTTGGCCACCCAAAAGGATGGTTCCCTCCCATGACACCCTGTAGTAGGTTGTGTGAATGTCACAATTCCTACTCCATTGTCGTACAATTACTTGTTCAGTGTCTCCTCCCATAAGCTCAGGCTTGAACTAGTGCCTTTGGCAGGCCCAGGACTTGTCCTAAGGAAGGCTGCAATTTTTGCCTCACATCCTGAATTTCCAGGTCTAATGTCAGGCCATTGTCTGTCAGTAACAAATGTCTTTTATTTCTCAAGTCCCTTGAGATATTTTCTGACTCCACTTAATCAATTCTCTCAATATAGCGCACCTACATTACTATCATAAGGATTAGAAAAGTCAATGACTTAAGTAAAGGATTTCTTTTAAGCCATATTCTTACCTTGGTGTTCCAGCTGAAATCAGCAGGCCGAAGGCTGGGCTAAGGGTGAGTGAGCACAGAAAGCACATTCCAAGGGAGCAGGGCAGTCCTGACTATGGCAATCTTGGAGGCTCAAATTACCACCAGGTTGGGGGAGAGGTTCTTTACATGACAGCTGCTCACTTGGCCTTAGAAAAGAACTGTACAGGGATCTGTCCAAGGTGACCTTGTCCACTTTGAGAATCTCAGCCCCCTTGAATTTATGTAAACTCAAGCACTGTTTGGAGGAACGCGTGGTTCCTTCCTCTGGATTCCTGGCCCAGCACCCCACAGCCACGGAACTGAGCACTGCAGCTAAATCCATCTGGCCTGCGGGGAAATGGACCTGCGCATTCAACCGTGACTGGCTCAAATGCCTTTGCTGTTCTTCCTTCTCTTGACTCCTTAGCCTGACTTGCCTCACTTTCTGAATTTTGATGTGGAACTGTCTGTGCCAATTAATATTTTAAGATTAAAAAGCCGTGTCAATGAAAACATCTTCCTGCTTTAAAATGCTAGGTTTTCTTGCCTTTCTTCACAAACTGTATACATCCAAATCTTAAATACAGAAAAGATAGAATAGTCTAGAACCTTGGTGTATCTTCAGTTGGACTTGGACTTGTCTCGAGGGGATAGGCTTTCACAGAGGCAGATTATATCCCTGGTGTCCTTATTGGGGCAGCAGTGTGTCGTGAGGACTCACACCCAGGTGTAGTACCAGAAAGGCACAGGGCAGGATCTCTATGGCAGACGGGTAAAGGAGAGTCCTGACAGACACAGCAGAGGGAGCGAAAGTATTCAGACCACTCTGACCCTAGCAGGGAGCTGGACACTTGGGACTTTACAAGAAAGATGGTTAGTGCTCAGAACATGCCGGTCAGTCAGATGGCACCGGGAGGTGACAGCACTGGGAGTGAAAAAGATGGCTTTTTCAGGCTTGTAATTATCTTTCTGCACCATTTGTAGTGTGGCAACCAGGTACAGGGCAGGCAGGGGATTCTGGGGCCAGGAGACTGGGAGTCCTCCTAGCCCCCGACAAATCTTCATTGTCTCTGGCGTTCTCTCTGGTCTCCCCCGCTGGTGCCTGCTGCGCTCTGCCTCATGGTCCTCTGCCTGCCCCATCCTCTGCTGCCACCCCTACATGCTCAGCCCCATGCTCAGGCGCGCCCACTCATGCACGCGCACACACGCTCCAGGTGCCGCCATCGGACACGCGTGTCAGACCACAGGTGTCCATGGACGCTAAAGGCTGGAGGGTGGAATAAACCTTGTAACTTCCATTTCCCTGGGGAAATGGGAAACGAAATAACCACTGTGTCTAGTCATCTCTGACCAGCACAATTCAACCAACTCCCACCTGCTTCATGACCCCACCACTGCCCTGTTTGGACTTGAAGCATAACTGCCCCCTGCTGTGCTTCCTGCTAAGGCTTCATTGTCCCCTTTGACTCTGGGTCCACCTGATGCTTTGTCACTCACTCCTCTTCCTTTCCCCCCCCAAACTTTCGGTTCTTCATTTTTTAAAATCTCAAGCCAATTTCCTTCTTTCTGCTCTCCCTTTGAAAATTTTTCTTACCCCTAGTGCCTTTGAAAATTTTTCTTACCCTCTGACTGACCGGCGTGTTCTGAGCACTACCTCACCATCTTTCTTGTAAAGTCCGTCGTGTCCAGCTGCTTGTTAGGATGTGTGCCAGGGTCAGCATGGTCCGTGTACTGTCCCTCCCTCTGCTGTGTCTGTCTGGCCCAAGTTCCCTGTCTGATTAAGTCCATACCTGAAGCATCAGCTTGGACTAGGAAGGACAAGACCTCTGTTCTGCAGCCATCCCAGGCCAGGTAGGTTCAGGCAGCTTAAAAGAGAACTGGGGAGGGCCTCCCCTGTGGCGCAGTGGTTGAGCGCTGGGTTGCGAAGCTGCACGCAGCCTCTGCGGCGCCGGTTCGATCCCCGGCTGCTCCCCGGCCACCGGAGGAGGGTCCCGCATGGCGCGCAGACCTCTCCTGCCGCCCGCTGCTCCCCTCAGCAGTGTACTTCGGTCCTTCTGCCTGCTCTGCTCCCCGCTCTGGCTCTGGTGAATTCTCTCACCCTCCCGCGCTTCTGACTGTACCCAGTGCTTGTATAAACAAAACAAACAAACAAACAAATAAAAAAAAAAATTAAAAAAAAAAAAAAGAGAACTGGGGAGCCCTTGGCGTCATCCCCACAGGTTTCCTACTAGTACACAGCGGAAACAAGCCGGCAGGGAGACAGCAACTTGGGCCCCCCACAACTGGCCATTCGTGCTTTCCTCCCGTGAACGTTCTCCACCCCTCTCCACCACACTCCGCTGGCCACCCAGTCCTCTGTGTGGCACTGCCCTTCTAGCCTCAGTCGCTCAACTCAGGTGTTGCCCACTTACGCATGCCCACCCTGCACTCCACGTGACCACCAGGCACACGTACCCTGAGCCCACACTCCCAAGTGCTTCCTGCATTCAAGGCCACAGGTGAGAGCCACAGAGGCCAATGGCGCAAAAGCCTGAGCAATCTTCATTTACCCTACAACCACATACTTAATAATGTCATTTATGAATTTAACATATATTTATTAGGCACAGCTATAAGCATTGAACTACCTATAGTCACGGGGATCACAGAATTTACACTTAGTAACTACTGCTTATATCTTTTTTTTTTTAAATAGAGGCATGTTTTATTTATTTAGTTATTTGTTTGTTTGTTTGTTTGTTTGTTTATACAAGCACTGGATACAGTCAGAAACGCGGGAGGGTGAGAGAATTCACCAGAGCTAGAGCAGGGAGCAGAGCAGGCAGAAGGACCGAAGAACACTGCTGAGGGGAGCAGCAGGCGGCAGGAGAGGTCTGCGTGCCATGTGGGACCCTCCTCCGGTGGCTGAAGAGCAGCTGGGGATCGAACCGGTGCAGCAGAGGCCGCGGGCAGCTTCGCAACCCAGCGCTCAACCGCTGCGCCACCGGGGAGGCCCATTATATCTTTTTTTAAAAGATTTATTTATTCATGCATACAAGAACCAGGGTATAGGCTAGATGTGTGGGAGGGTGAGAGGATTCACCAGAGATGGAGTGGGGAACAGAACAGGCGGACTGACCGAAGTACACTGCTGAGGGGAGCAGCAGGTGAGTCAGGAGAGGTCTGCTGCGCCATGTGGGTAGCTCCCTGGCCGGGGATTGAACTCGTGCTGCAGTGGCTGCAGAAAGCTTCATAGTGCTGTGCTTAACCTCTTGCATCACCAGAGAGGCCCCTATTTACCCTTCTTTTACAGTAATTATTACTTTTTATTTAAATGAGCAGATCACTTCTCTCAGGGCTCAAAAGACAGGTGGAGACAATCTCCAATGTCTACTTTGTATCAGTTTTTCTGAATGGGTCTTATCTCCCAATCAGAATTCGGCTGTCTAGTATGATCTCAATCAATAGTTGTTCACTATTTACCCTTTGAACCCAATGGGTGACCACATTTATTGAATGGATAAATGAACAAACAGCTTTAGTTCACACCAGGACTTGGGTGATGCAAATATGGGGTGAGGGTGTCAAACCCAGCACGCACCCCTAGCCCTTCAGCCATAGAGAGTGGGCCTTCCCATTGCTTTGTGCCCCAGACCCTGGCTTGCCTCCTTATTCCTGGCCCTGCTTTGAGTGTAAGCACCTCCACACTGATTTTCCTTGATAGGGCTTCATGTCCCTTTCTGGAAATGTCTGAGTCATTCTTGACACCCAGATGAAGACTGCTCACTTTAGAATTAGATTTTCTTTACAGCAGCTTCTATCTGCCAACAGACCAAGCTATTGCCTCCTCCTTGAAAGGCTTCTCAGGGGAGCTGATGGGGTTACAACTGGGAGAGGCAGCCATTGCCTATCATCCTTGGCAGCTGTTTTCTAGTGAGCTGGCCCTGAGGAGCACAGAGAACAAAACTGTCCTCTGAAGATAGCTAACTCAGTCCTAGTGCCTCTTTGCTTGGGGAGACTTCACTGCTCTGATCAAGGCCACCAGCTGTGAGGAGGGGATGTTCCTCCCCAGTTGCACTGCGGGGCCAGGGTGAAACTCTGACTGCTTGAGACACCATGGCTCCTGCTTGTTAGAATGCCCTGCTCTGTGTCCTCATCTCATTTTGTTTTTCTACACACATCTCATAATTATATTACTGTCAGGCCATTTTTATTGCTTAGCTGTGCTCATGTGCATAAATTCTCCCATCCTGTATCTTGCCCAATTCATTCCCAGTCATTGAGGGAAAGACAGATCAAATCCTCTTTTTCTCACTTTCTGCTCTCTTTTACTTTCTCTTCTTCTCCCTCCATTTCCCTGCCCACCTCCACTCCAGCCCTGCACAATGGGGAATGCATAGTGGTATCAAAGAAGAAAGAGGTTCCAAAAGGTGAAGTAAAGTTAGAAAGAATGAGAATATCTGTCTCTGCATTTCAACAGGCTGTTGTAATAAAGTCCCACAAACTAGCATACTGAACAATAGAACATAGAGCCCCACAGTTCCCAAACGTAAAAGTGTGAGATCAACATGCCAGCAGGCTGGTTCTCCCCAAGGTGGTGAGAGAGAGTCTGTTCCATGCTGCTCTCACATCTTCCTGTGCTTACAGAAACTTTCAGTATTCCTGGGCCTATAGATGTATTGCCCTGATCTCTGCCTTCCTCTTTACATGGTGCTTATTTGTGTGTGTGTCTCCACATCTCCTCTTTTTATAAGAAACTAGGCCCACTAACATATCTTAATGATCTCAAAAGACCATTTTTCTAGGGCCTCCCTGGTGGTACAAGGGGTTAAGATGCAACCTATGATGCTATCCTCAGCCACTGTAGCATAAGTTCGATCCCTGTCCAGGGAGCGACCCACATGGTGCAGCAGACCTCTCCTGACTCACCCACTGCTCCCCTCAGCAGCGTATTTCAGTCAGTCTGCCTGTTCTGTTCCCCACTCTGTCTCTGGTGAATCCTCTCACTCCCCATCACTCCCCACACCTCTGGCCTGTACCCCAGCCTCTGGCCTGAACCCCAGTTCTTGTATGCATAAATAAATAAATCTTTAAAATAATAATAATAAAAGACCATATTTCTAAATAAAGTCACATTATAGATACAGGGGTTAGAATGTGAATATCTTTTGTAAAGGACACAATTTAACCCCATTATAACACACTAACATCAATTTTTAGAGCTCTGAAAAAATAGTCAGATGTGCCTTTGAAGTTTCCACAAAAGTTTTCAACTCCATTTACCATTCCCTCTAACTAAACTGGCTTTTTTCTCTAAGGCACCAACTTTCAAGATAAATGTAATTATCTCTTGTTTTATTTAATAATTAGTTCTACAGAGGTACTGTGTTTCACCTGTGATTTATATAGAAGGCTTGTTGTTTCAGCTCCCTTGTGAGTTAAATGCAGGTTTTCGTATCAATTTTGGGAACCTGCACTCATTTTCAACACTGTTTCTTGGGAAAATGTCTTTTAAGTTTCAAAAATCTGAAATTATTCTGGAACTCTATTGATTTTTCACTGAAGATTTCCTGTACAAGTCTCTGAACCACTGCTGGTACCTGATATGTGATGATTTTATCCTTTTAAGGCAGGGAAAAGTGGACATGTGACCATCAATTCACCTGGTTTTTGAGGCTGCCAGTCTCCTCTTAAGGTTTTTCAAATTGCAGGGTAAATGTTTTATGTACATATTGGGATACTGAATAATTGAGCAAATACTGATAATGCAGTGAGTGAAATGGCATATTACAAAATAATGTGTTCAACATGATCCTGTCTTCATAAAAAAAATTCTAGAACTGTGTGAATAAACTATACACCAAAGTCTGTATCCCCCTATTGGCTGTGGTCATCTCTCAGGAAGGGGCACACCACTTGTCAGATGCGATCAAAATATAGTCTGTCTCCAACTGTTACTTTCATAAGTTTCAGTGGGGACAGTCTTCCCCTAATACTTGGTGGGATTTGGGGTAGGTCTCATGATCTTTTGTTCCCTTTTAATTAATTGACATTACTGCTGTGACTTTATGGGAAAACAGTGGCGATTCCAAAATTCGATTTTATCTTGGATCAATGCTTTGATTTTCACTAGATTTCTTCCCCCTCCTCCCATACTAAGGCCTGGATTTGAAGAAAAGATGGGATTGGAGTTTGCTTTCTCTGTGCACCCCACCTCCTCCCCATTCACTAGGTACTGGTTCAAATGCCACTGGTTGGGACAGAAAGGGCTAGGTGCCTTTGTGATCTCAGAGCCAGCAGATCTCTGAAGC
Organism: Talpa occidentalis; assembly: GCF_014898055.3. Lineage (NCBI taxonomy): Eukaryota > Metazoa > Chordata > Mammalia > Eulipotyphla > Talpidae > Talpa > Talpa occidentalis. The sequence goes on from NW_023604861.1 coordinate 68,102,165, forward strand.
AGTCTTTCTCTTGTAGATGAATTGTGTCCTTCTTGGAGTCCCCAATTTGCTACTCTCACAGGCCATTCGTGCATATTGGGTACGCATCCCTGGCTCCTTGGTGCACTGTCAGTCAGCCCCGATGCTGGGGCCTCTCTCATAGACCCATATTTGGTCCATGGGAAGCCCTCAGACATCCTGCGTCCACAGGGCTTCCCTGGTGCAGACTGCCCCTGGAAGTCCACGTCTTCAGACTGGAGATGAAGGAAGGAGTACCTCACTCTTCTCTCAAGTCATTCATTTGTTTTTCTGAGTTTTCTCCCACTTCTCTGAATGTCTTTATCATGGCAATTTTGGACTGGGTCACCTAAGAGAATAAAATCCCTCAAACTTGTGGTTATATTCTGGAATGCCGTTCTTTGCTTATTATGAAGTGTTTCCTTGAGATGTCAAGGTGTTGTGTGTTGTATTTTTCAATCTGTCTATTTTGCTACTTTCGCTTTCCCTGGTGGTTGTGGTGTGTTTTTGTCAGTAACTATAAAGAGTGAAACAGTAGCTTAGAAATTAGCAGTCCTCCTACCCTTCCAGCAGGTGGTGCTATGCGGTTTTGTATGTTTTTTAACTTTTCACAGCATTTAAATGAATTTAGATAGTTGTTTTTTCTGGCCTTTTATAGATCTGGAGTCCTGATCCTGCAGCTTCTGAGTTAAGGAATGAGACAGGGGCTTGAAGGAATCCAGAGGCTAGTTGGCCTGGAGATAGGGAGCTGGTTCATGCCTGTGTCCCTAAGAATATCTAGCCTCTCTGGGATTCCAGACAGTCTCTGCAGACTGCACTCTGTCACTGAGCCACCACAGATCAATGTCAGTCCTGAGGGACTGGCAGGAGAAAACAGCCCAAAGCACTGTCCCTGTTGCCTTCACTGAGCACCCAGCCTGCTGGGAGAACATCAGCTGAAAATGAAAAATTTACAATGATACAACTTAGCATCACAAAGTACTGGAATATTCAGGAATAAATCTAACCTAATAACATGTATACAACTGCTACACTAAAAGCTACAATACCTTACTGAGAGAAACTTAAAAGTACCCAAATAAATGGGGGGAATATTCCATGGTCACACACTGAAAAGCTTAACAATATAAGGATGCCAGTTCTTTTCAAATTTATAGATTTGATGTAATCATGATCAAAAGACAGTGGAATGCTTTTTCCTGGGGTAGAATGGATAAAATTGATCATAAAGTTTACATGAAAATGCAAATGGACAAGAATGATCAAGACAATCATAAGGAAGAACAAAGCTGTAAAGCCTAAACTATGTAACATCAAGATTTATTATAAAAGAACCTCAGTAAAAGATAGTGTGATACTTGTGCAAGAAGATCCAGTCCAATGAAATAGAACAGATTCTAGAAACAGCAACATGTGATGAGCATGACACTGCAGAGGGGAGGGAGAAGGCAGAAACTTAATGAGAGTGCAGGGCCAATGGGACATCTGGTTGGAGAAAACAAGAATCCTCACCTCATCATATGCCACAGTTAAAGATAAATTCTAGGCGCATTGTAGATCTAAATGTGAGAGGTAAATCAATAACGTTTTTAGAAGGACACATATGAGAACATTTTATATTAGCTTTGAGAAGTTCAGCTAACGCAAAACATCCATGATGAAACAACCACCAAATTGGATTACTTAAATGAAAAAGCCTATCCAACAAAAACACTTTTAATTAAGAGTGTAAAAAGGCAAGCCACAAAGTAGGGGCAGGTATTTGTTATATACAGAGCTGTCAAAAAGCTCATTCACATTATATATAGAACTGCTACAAATGCATGAGTCAGTGACTAACAACCTGATTTTAAAAGGTGGACAAAAGACAAATGGGTACTTCACAGATGACAATGTATCCAATAAACACATGAACTAACAGTAACAACCAGAGAAATGAATCAAATAAAAAATTTTTATAAATTAAATTTATAATTTTTTTTAAAGACTTATTTATTTATTTATACAAGCACTGGGTACAGTCAGAAGCATGGGAGGGTGAGAGAATTCACCAGAACCAGAGCGGGGAGCAGAGCAGGTAGAAGGACCGAGGCACACTGCTGAGGGGAGCAGCGGGTGGCAGGAGAGGTCTGCGCGCCATGTGGGACCCTCCTCCTGTGGCCGGGGAGCAGCCGGGGATTGAACTGGCGCCGCAGAGGCTGCGGCCAGCTTCACAGCCCAGCGCTCAACCGCTGCGCCACCAGGGAGGCCCTAAATTTATAATTTTTATAAATTAAATTAAAATGGAATCACAATTAAAAGCTACAACAGAACTACCAGAATGCCTAACATCAAAAAGTCAGGTATACCACGTTTTGGTAATAATAGGAAACAAATCTAATTAAAATTGGTCTTTCTTCTCTTTCTGCTTTTCTCTACTTTTTGGATTTTCTACTGAATTTATATTCCTTTGTAATTAGAATATAAGCATATTTTTCTACAGAGCATATTTTAGCTCTGTACCCAAAATTGGTCTTTCTTCTTTCTGCTTTTCTCTACTTTTTGGATTTTCTACTGAATTTATATTCCTTTGTAATTAGAATATAAGCATATTTTTCTACAGAGCATATTTTAGCTCATACCCAAAACCACATGTAAGGAAAATGAGTTAATTCAGCCTCTTTTTCACCTTCCAAACAACAAACAGCCTGTAACCTTCATGTTCTCCACTTTTTGTACATCCAGCAAACAACAGATGGGCCTTGCATGTACCTCAACATCAACTATGTGACTACAGGCATTTAACAGTATGACGGGGACTGGGAAGTGTTGGAGACCCCTAAGCATAAGTGCTGAGACAAGGACAACATCAAGGTCGTGGCTAAAAGACTGATCAGCCTGGGATGGAGGACTGGCCCGTGTACAGGTCAGGAGGTTCTTTCTTGTGTGTGTAAAGCTATGTCTGGGGGACAAACTAGATTAGAAAAGAAACAGAATGACCTGATTGCGCAGAACCTTAGGGGTGAATGTGTGCCCAGACAAGGCCAAATGTTAAGAGAATGCTTCATTGTCTAGTAACTAAGCAGGAGGGGAGGGGGCTGTTTGTATCAATACAAATGAATTGTACTGGGCACTCGGGACCTTGAGCATGCAGTGAGAGGCCTTGTGTCCTCTGGGTCCTGCTCCTCTTAAACTCTATTTTGTGGCTGTCATCTCTTTATTTCAGTGGTTCAGTCGGATTCCTCTCTCAGCACTGTTCACCAGAGCTGGACTCCCGCAAAGAGGCTCAGTTGCTGTTTCTGTTTCTCTCTCTCTGCTGGCCTGCCTACCTGATCTGTCTCTATATGTGGTTGCTGCTTCAGTATTAAAGGCATGACAGAGAGACCTAAACCTCCAAGAATCTCTTTCCTTTTGTCCAAATCAAGAGTGAACCTGCCCAGCCTGGCAGAGTTGCACAACATCTAAGCACTGGCAGAATAAAAGAATCTATCCAAATGGATCTGGTGGGCTTTCGCTGGTTCCTCTGAACATATAGAATAGTTTTACAGGACCAGGCAGGGAAGGGTAACTTCAGGGGCAGAATTTATGACTTCTGAAGAAATAACTTCTGGAGCAGACTCTGGGGTGACATATCTCAACAGATAGACTGTAGATGACTTTAACCTTAGAGGCTCATTGTTCTATGAATTCTACTGGCTTAATGGGGCCGGTGACAGGCTCTGGTGACTGCTGATGTCTAGCTTCCACTGTTTCAGGACTTCCTGCTTTGACACACTTCTGTCCAGGAATTGTTACAGTCCTTGGCCTTCTCATTATGCAGCAGGATTATCTGGTCTGGTATTTTATCTCTAGGTTCATCTACCTGATGTGGCTGTCAATCAATCTGGGTAGGTTTTATTTTCTTAAATGATAGTTATTGTTCTTCAAGTATTTGTGTTCCAGTGAATAAACTACCTTAGTTCCTTGTTTCCTAGCATCATTTGTCTAAATTAAAATTACATTAATGATATAATGACATTAATGACATTATGACATTAATGATATATGACATTAATGACATAATATGAAAACAAAGGCTTAGCCTGGCACTGTCCTAAGAATTTCACCACTTTACTATTTTATTTATCTCACAGCAAGCCTGTGACATGGCTGTATTGTCTTCTAGAAAGAAGACACTGAAGTATTCGAGAGACAAATACCTGCAGCAGGTCCAGGATTTGAAATCAGCAGCCTGGGCAATAGCCCAGGATTGTAAATACCACTCTACTTTATGTTGCAAATCCAGTTCTATATCTTTGTGTCCTGGTAAATATAGACCCACAGGACTGGCACCAATGTGACTAGTGTTCCAGGTTGAATGACTTCCCATGTCTCCAGGCTGGATGTCTGGAAGCAAAGGGCCTCAACGACTTTCTCACAGCACAGCCTGTCCCACACCCAGAATGCCTTAGGAAACTCTGGGCCACATCTCAACAATAGTTAAAATTCATCTTCTCAAAAATAAATAAATAAATAAATAAATTTAAAAATTAAAAAAAATTCTTCTTCTCCTTGAGAGAAATTATTTGCTCATGCCTGAAGTCATATATAAGTGTAAAGGGGAATTTGATGGTTCATAGTATTGAACAGTGTCACTTTTTAAAAATATTTCTCTTGCATAAAAACAAAATAGACATTTCTCCAAGCCAAACATACAAATGGTCAACAGGTATCTGAGAAAGTGTGGAACATCACTAATCATCAGGAAAATCCAAATCAAACCTTCATGAATTATATCACCTTAGACCTGTTAGAATGACTAAGGACAACAATAAAAGCACTGGTGAAGATGTGGAGAAAAGGGAACACTTGAGCACTGTTAGTTGGAAGGAAAACTGGTGCAGGTAGTGTGGAAAGAAGTACGGAGAGTCCCAAAAATTAATAGTAGAATTACCATATGATCCAGCAACTCCACTTCTAGATATTTACCATAAGGAAACAAAACCTGAATATGGATGAGAGATATATGGACCTCCATTTTCATTGCAACACGCTTGCAATAAGAAAGATATGAAAACAATTATGTGTCCATCAAGATGATGGATAAAAATGTGAGATCTATGAACAACGAAATTCAGTTGTAAAAAAGAAGGCAACCTTGCCATTAGTGACCACATGGATGTATCTTAGGTCATCATGCTATTGTGAAATGTCAGACAGAGAATGACAAATACTATATGACCTTAACTATATATGTGGAAACTCCAGCAAGACAATTAACAAGTTCTCAGGATCTAGTATATAACAAATTGATTATCCTTAACATAAATGTATGTAATGAAGGTGTTAGTTGAGGTGATGAGATTACAGTGGTAATCATTTTTACAATATGTAAATGTATCAAATGAACACACTGTATACCTTAAACTTATACAATTATAAGGTATCGATAAATGTCCATTAAATGGTTAACTAAAATGCGAAAGATTTTTTTTTTAAAGTTCCTTCAGTAGTTAAGGCTACTTGAAATTTACTCTTGTCTTTGAAATCTCACCCCCCTTCAAAATTAATAACATATTTTATGTTCAAGGTTTAAACCTATTTCATTTAACTAAATAACTACAAATACATTCTTGCTGTTTTAATGATTACTTACAGTTGGCTTATACAGGCAAGCTGTCTATCCCCAGGCAACGCTGTTGAGGACCAGATTCAGGTTTTACTGAGAGACTTTAACCAGGGCCCACCCTCTGGCTGCTTGAACACCCAGGTCCAGGGAACACTGGTGACATGGAGGTCCAGTCCCCATGCTCCCACCATTGAGGTGTGCAGCCTATCTGCTGCCAGCTTTCCTATGGCTCATTTTTGGTATCACCCTATCAAAGTTTACTTTTGATAGCACTGACCACACCTAGATACAGAATCAGGGTTGTGTTTCGCCCTCTGGGGCCAAGTATACCCATGGAAAGTTCTTTTCCAAGCAGAGGAGGAAATGACAGAACGAAAATCAGACCCTCCCATGAAAATCAGGCCACAGTGAGAGTATAGAGTGTTCTCTCAAGTTCCCATGAGATTCAAGGGGGGTTTTGGGGGGATATGTACTAGTTTAAATACTAGTTTGTTTGTGACACCCTGATGCTGTCTTGGAAAGCTGGAAAGTGAAGAGTGTAAGTGGGGTTGAAAATTCTATAGAAAGATGAAGAGGGACCCAATGAACAAGCACATATTGACATGCCCATGGTGGGCAAGTGGCTAGATCAATCATTCACTCATTTATTTGTTCAAAATTTGTTGAACATAGGGCATGATGTAGGACAGTAAGAGAACAAAGGTTTATGAAAATCAAGATGAATTTTTCCCTCATGTTCCGTTTGTGAATCATAGGTTAAATCCCCTTCAATCTGACTGTATGGCCTCAATGACAAGGTTTTTAATTTTCTCATCTTCATGTCTTTACTCCAGAACAGAACCAATGGCACAATACAAGCACTCCGCAGAGTTTCTCCTCTTATCACATAAAAACATATGAGGAAATTCATTATTTTAAACTTATTTTGTTAGTGGATGCCACACATGGCACTTAGAATATTCTTTTGCTTAAAATAGGTGTCTGGAAAATTAAAATGAAACTTTGCATTTACAAAAATAAATGAAGGTTCTTACGATTTCTGGAATCTCGGCATCTGTGTGCATCTGCTACCCCCTATTTATTTGTTTATAATAATGATTTACTAAAGTCTTGCTGTTTTGTTTTACATCAGGTTTATTTTTTGACAGTATAGGATTTTGCACCTCAGGTGTGGTCACCATTGCTCTCTGATCACCAAAGCACCCATAGTCCTCCACCATAGTCCACTGTGTTCTTACCTTTAGGTTGTTTCCATACCCTGGCTATTATAAATACTGCTGCAATAAATTTAGGAGTGCATGTTTCTGGATTGGTGTTTCTGTGTTCTTTGGATAGATACCTAGGAGTGGAATTGCTGAGTCATGTGGCAGATCCGTTTTTGTCTTTGGAGAAACCTCCACATGGTGGGTGTGCCCAGGGTTGGAGGCACTTCCCAGAGAGTGACTGCAGGGCTCTGGTGTTGGGTGGTGTCCTTCAAGGCTCTGTTGGGGACCTGAGCCAAATCCCAAGGCGCTGGTGGGTGTGTTACTGTAAAAGTCTTAAAACAAAAGGACCTATGTCCTTAGTCTCAGTATAGGCAGAAATGGAGTGCTGGGCCATTTTTTCCTGTTTGTCCCTGAGAAGAAAAGCTCAGAGAGGGTGATAGGTCAAAGGAGGAGAAGGCGGGAGACGGAATTTTGGAGCTCCATGGGAAGAAAGAATGAAGTCCAGGAGAAGGCAAGATCTCCTTGTTTTTCCTCCATCACATCTACTCTTCAACAGCACCAGAATTATCCTCTTAAAAACCTTTAATGGCTTCACCCGCTACATAGCAAGGGTTAACAAACGTTGTCTATAAGCAACAAAGTCATGAATATCTTGTAGTGTCAGTTGTGACGATAGAAAAAAGGAGTCACATACAATACTAGTGGCCATAGCTGTGTTCCAGAAAAATCTGTGAACCACATTTTCCCCACTCCAGTACACAGAATAAAGAGAAAACTGAATTTGAAATAAAACCAGTTTTAGCTGTTCTCCCTCCTTTGCTGGTATTCTCCTTCCTTACGCAGTGGGCCAGACATTATCATTAAGGCCTCCACACCACTATTCTTTATATTTGCATTGTAAATGCTTAGATATTATTCACATAGCACAAAATTAGCTTATTTGAAATGTATAAGTTTTTTGCCTATTTGTTTTAATTTTTCTTTTTTAATTTTATTTTATATATTTTTTATATCATTTTTCATTTTTGCACAATATGCATTTTCATCTTGGTTATATTCCCCATACAATTCCCACCCCCCTTATTAAGGTTAAAAATTATAATTTAGTGGCCTTCATATTGACATTTTTGTGCCACAATTTCAAAACATTTTTTCTTTTTTTAAATTAATTTATTTTTTAAAAAACAATGTTTGCTTCCCTCCACCAACTCAGGTTGAGCCCCCATAGAATTTCCTTTCCCAAGGCTCCCATGCACCATCACCACAGTCCCCCGTTCTCCTCCCTCCCTCCCTCTGATCCCTCTCCCTCCTCCTCCCCTGCAGTATGTCTCTGATTTATAATTGTCTGTTTTTGCTTTGTTGTGTTTTGTACTGTTATTAGTTTTTTTTTTTTTTACACTGATGTCTTATTTGGTTCCCTTATATTCCTGTTATAAGTGAAACTATCTGATATTTTTCTTTTTCCTTCTGGCATATTTCACTGGGCATAATTCCTTCTAGATCCATCTACATTGCTGCGAATGACATGAGTTTATCATTTTGATTGCTGAATAATATTCCATTGTGTATATATACCACATCTTCTTGATCCAGTCATCTATTTTTAGGCATTTGGGTTGTTTTCAGGTTCTAGCTATTGAAACAAACATAGGGATACACAGGTGGTCTTTCGAATCAATGTTTTTGCATCCTTTGGGTAGATCCCTAGGAGTGGAATTGACAGGTCATATGGTAGTTCTGTTTTCAGTAGACTCAGGAAACTCCAAACAGCTTTCCATAGTTATTGGACCAGTTTGCACCCCCACCAGCAATGTAGGAGAGTTCCTTTTTCACCACATCCTCACCAACATTTGTTGTTGCTAGTGTTTTTGATATGTGCCATTCTTACTCATGTAAGGTGCTATCTCAATGTGGTTATGATTTGCATTTCCCTGATTATAAGGGATGTTGAACATTTTTTCATATGCCTGTTGGCCATTTGCATTTCCTCTTTGGAGAAACCTCTTTTAAGTTCATCTGCCCATTTCTTGACTGGATTGTTTATTTTGTTTTTGTTGAGCTGTGTGAGTTCTTTGTATATCTTTGTGATCAGTCCCTTATCAGTTGAATGGAGTGCAAAGATTTTTTCCCAATCAGTGGGAGGTCTCTCTGTTTTGATTAATGTCTCTTTTGATGCACAGAAGCTTTTCAACTTGATGTAATTCCAGGTGTTTATCTTTTCCTTGACTATCTTTGTTTTAGGTGATGAGTCTTTAAAGATGTTTCTGAGATGTATGTCTCGAAATGTTTTACCTATATTTTCTTCTATATATTTTATGTTTTCAGTTCTTATGTCCAGTTCTTTTATCCATTTTGAGTTGACTTTCTTTCACGGTGAGAGGTAGTGGTCTAGTTTCATTTTTTTGCATGTGAAGGTCCAGTTTCCCCAGCACCATTTATTGAACAAACTGTGTTCCATTGCATATTCTTTGCTCCTTTGTCAAAGATTAATTGTCCATATAAGTGTGGCTTTATTTCTGGGCTCTCTATTTGGTTCCATTGGTCTGTGTGTCTGTTTTTGTTCCAATACCAAACTGTTGTAATTATTATGGCTTTGTAGTATAGCTTGAAGTTTGGAAGTGTGATAACCTCCTTTCTCCTTTTTTTTTCATCAGTAGGGCTTTGGGTATTCATGGTTTTTTGTGGTTCCATATGAATTTCATCAGTATTTATTCTATTTCTTTGAAGAATGTCATTGAGATTTTTAATGGAATAGCATTGAATCTGTATATTGCTTTTGGGAGGATGGCCATTTTAATAATGTTAATTCTTCCAATCCGTGAGCAGGGGATGTCTTTCCATTTCTTTTGTATTCTACAATTTCTTTTAACAGTGTTTTATAATTTTCTTTGTATAGGTCTTTCACCTCTTTTGTTAGGTTTATTCCCAAGTGTTTGATTTTTTTTGTTTGTTTCAGTAATAAAAGGGATGGTTTTCTTGATTTCTTCTTCAGATTGATTGACTGTGTATAGGAAGGCTACTGATTTTTGTGTGTTGATTTTGTATCCTGCTACTTTACTGAACTGGTTGATTATTTTGAGTAGTTTTTCTGTGGCATTTTTAGCGTTCTCTATGTATATTATATCATCTGCAAATAGTGATAGCTTTACTTCTTCTTTCTCTATTTGTATTCCTCGTATGTATTTCTCTTGTCTTATTGCCCTGTCTAGGACCTCCAGTATTATATTGAGCAGTAGTGAGAGAGGACATCTTTGTCTCGCTTCTGTTCTTAAAGGAAAGGCCTTCAGCTTTTTGCCATTGAGAATAATATTGGCCGTGAGAATAATATTATTATCAATAGATAATAATATCTATTGATATGATCATATGGTTTTTATTTTTCTTTTTGTTGATGTGTTGGACTACACTGATGAATTTTCGTATGTTGAACCATCCTTGTGCCCCGGGGATGAATCCCACTTGATCATGGTGTACTATCCCTTTGATACATTGTTGGATTCTGTTGGCAAGGATTTTGTTGAGGATTTTTGCATCAGTGTTCATTAGGGAGACTGGCCTGTAATTTTCTTTTTTTGTGCCATCTTTGTTTGGTTTTGGTATTAGTGTAATGTTGGTGTCATAGAACACATTTGGTAGTAATCCTTCTTTTTCAATGTTTTGAAAGAATTTGTGTAGGATCGGCACTAATTCACTGCTGAACTTTTGGTAGAATTCATTTGTGAAGCTATCTGGGCCTGGGCTTTTGTTTTTGGGGAGTGTTTTGATTTCTGCCTCAGTTTTGCTGCTTGAAATTGGTCTGTTTAGTTGTTCTATTTCTTCTTTGTCCAGCTTTGGATGATTATATCGTTCTAGGAATTTGTCCATCTTTTCTAGGTTGCTGAATTTGTTTGCATATAAGTGTTCATAGTAATCTCTGATTATTCTTTTGATTTCTACTGAATCTGTTTTGATTTCTCCTGAATCTGTTTTGATTTCTCCTCTTTCACTTATAATCCTATTTATATGTGTTTTCTCCCATTTTTTCTTTGTGAGCCTGGCTAGAGGTTTGTCTATTTTGTTTATTTTTTCAAAGAACCAACTTTTGGTTTCATGGATCTTTTGGATTGTTTTTAAATTTCTATTTTGTTTATTTCTGCTTTGATTTTTATTATTTCCTTTCTTCTACTGTCTTCAAGGGTTTTTTGTTGTTCTTTTTCTAGCTCTTTGAGATGTGAGATTAGGTTGTTTCTTTGAATTCTTTCTTGTTTGTTGATGTAAGCCTGTATTGCTATATATTTTCCTCTTATTACTGATTTTGCTGAATCCCATACATTCTAAAAAGTGGTATCCTCCTTGTCATTAAACTCAAAGTATTTTTTAATTTCTTCTTTGATCTCCTCATTACTCCAATGGTCTTCCAGTAGTGTGGATTTCAATCTCCATGAAGTGGGAGGGTTCCTTGTTTTCTTTTCATGATTAATTTCTAGTTTATAATTAAGCCCTTATGATTGGAGAAGATAGTTGGAATGATTTTGATCTTCATGTATCTGTTGATGTTTTTCTTGTGGCCCAGTATGTGATCAATTCTGGAGAATGATCCATGTGCACTTGAGAAAAATGTGTACTTGGATTTTTTTTGGATGCAGTGTCCTATAAATATCTGTTAAGTCCATGTTTTCCATGTCTTTATTTAGGGCTCTAGTGTCTTTGTTTATTTTTTGTCTCATTGATTTGTCCATTGGTGAGAGTGGGGTGTTGAAGTGTCCCATTATGTATGTATTTTCTTTAATGTCTGTTTTCAGAGCTGATAATAATTGTCTAATGTATTTTGGCATGCCTTCATTTGGTGAGAATGTGTTGATGAATGTTATATCTTCCTGATGTAATGTCCCCTTGATCATAATGTAGTGTCCATATATGTCACTTTTTACCTTTTTTAATTTGAAGTCTATTTCATCTAATATAAGTATGGCTGTTCCTGCCTTCTTTTTTGGTCCTTTTGCTTGTAGGATTGCTTTCCAACATTTTACTTTGAGTCTATGTTTATCTTTTGTGGTTAAATGTTTTTCCTGGAGCCAGCAGAAGGTTGGATTTTGTTTTTTACCCAGCCTGCTACTCTGTGTTTTTTTATTAATGAGTTTAATCCGTTTACATTTAGAGTAATATTGATATGTTGGTAACTGTATTTGCCATTTTGTCTGTCTTGTTTGTGATTTTATTCCTTGCTTTATTCTGTTCTTCTTTTTATTCCTCTGTTGGTTTTGGCTGTAGGACTTCTTGTTGAATTTTTTGGAGAGGGGTTTAGTTGTAATGGATTTCTGAGTTTCTGTTTGTCTGAGAAGGTCCATATTTTTTCTTCATAGAGGAAGGAGAGCTTTGCATGGTAAATTATTCTTGGTTGTCATTCACTGTGTTGAAGTTTGCTGAATATGTTACTCCATTTTCTTCTTGCCCGTAATGTTTCTTCAGAGAAGTCAGAAGCTAACCTGATAGGTTTTCCCTTATAAGTTATCTGTTTCTTCCCCCTTGCCCATCTCATTATTTTTTCCTTGTCTTGGACTCTTGAAAGCTTTACTATTATGTGTCTTGCTGTAGTTTTCTTTTCATTGTGGTAATTGAGAGTTCTTCTCGCTTCTTATATGTCTATATTCTTCTCCTTTTTCATGCATGGGAAGTTTCCTTCAATTTTCTCCTTGAATAATTTCTCAGTTCCTTTGTCTCTCTCCTCACCTTCTAGAATGCCTATAATTCTTAGATTTCCTCTCTTCATGGAGTCTGATAATTGTCTAAGAGTATCCTTATACTTCTTCATTTGTACTTCTCTCTCCTTTTCTCTTTTGGCTATTTTTGTTTCTGTATCTTTGATAGTACCGATCCATTCTTCCATTTCATCAATTCTGTTTTCATGGCTTTTCCCAGAGTACTTTATCTCCTCTAGTAATCTTTTTATCTCCTGTGTTTCTTTTCTTTCCTTTCTTAATGTCTCAATTTTGTTTTTCAGTTCAGTGATTATTTATCTCAAATCATTTTTTTCCTTTTTGTTTTCTTTCAGCTTTTTCATCATGATAATCATTAATTCTCTATCTTATAGGCTGAGAAGTTCTTTCATGTCATCGTTGAGCTCTGGTGACTATTTCTTCTTGTGGTGTGTGCTTCTCCTGTGGGCTTGCTTGGTTATTTATATTTCTTCTTCTCCCTATTGTTTGTTTTCTAATTAGTTCTATGCATTGGGATGTTGTGCCACTGGTGCTGGTGGGCATCTCTTTGGAGTGCTCCTTTAGGGGTGTCACAAACTGTTTACCACATGGAGTCCAGCACTGTTGTGCCAAAACTCCACCAGGGTGTTGATGCTATGGCTGTGTTGCTGGGCACTGTCCCTTACAGTTCCTTCCTCTCTATTTACTCAGTTCCAACAGGGAATCAGCTAGTTAGTGATTCTGTTCTGGTCACTACATGGCACCAGAGACCAGAACTTGCTGACCTGTGCTTTTTCCCAGTGGTTCTCTGAAAAACGGGGCGGGGAGAGTTAGGGGGAAAGGAGCACCTCAACGCAGGGCCTCTTATTCAAGCTGGGAGCTGTGTCTGCCCCGTGTTCACCCGTTGCTGTGCCCACAGCTGTATGGATCCTGTGCCCTGAATTCTGCACTCTAGGTCTCAGTTCCAGGGCTATCAGATCCAAAACGTTGGCTGTCACCCTGTGCTGTGCCTGCTGCTATGATACATCCCATGCCCTGGATCCTGTGTCTGGCTCTCAGTTCCAGAATGGGGTCTTGCTCCATGCTTTATTTCCCTTCTTAGCCCCGTTTGCATGGCCCACCCTCTCTCAGAGCCTCAGCGTGTTTTTGGGATCTCTGGTTTCCAACTATCAGGATGTTGGTGATTTTGTTCTGGTTGCTAGGTAGCGCCAGAGAGCTTTCCTAGTGTGCTTCCAGAACTGTGTTTTTTTCCCAGTGGGTCGCTGGGGAACAGAGTGGGGGTGGTGTGGAGTGCCTCAACGGCATGGGGGTGCTGTTTCTGCCCTGTGCCCTGCTGTTGTGGGGATCTCACATCCCAAATTTCATGCCCCGGTTCTCAGTTCCAAAGCCATCAGATACAGGACATGGGCAGTAGCCAACTTCAATGTCTGCAGAAATGGTGCCTCTTGCACCCTGCTCCCATGCCCAGGTGCCTGGTTTCTGATTACTCAGTGAGGGTCATTCACCTCAGTGAGGGTTCTGCGCGTCTCCCCAGGAACCTAGGTCCCGTGCGCGGAGACCTGGGTAGCCGTGATCTGCATATGCTTTTCGAGCATGTGCTGCTTTTCTGTACAAGCTTACCAGATGGCCTTGGGCTATTTGTAGGTCTCTCCATGGAGTCCTTGTTTTCCTCTAATGGTGCCTGGAATAGTTGGCTCACCTCTGTGGCAATTCCTGCACAGTTCTCCACAGTTCCCATTTGTGGGGTGCAGTGCCTGAAATAGTTCCATTCTACCCACTGTCCCACTTGATCCATAGTTTGTTCTTGTTTTTTTTTTTTTTTCCCTCCTTTCTATTGGTGGGAGTGTGCCGACTTTGTGGGTGGGGGAGGGTAGCATGGTTCTGAGCCTTCCTCTCCTCTTGTCCTCTTTTATGGCAACTTTCCTCTTTGGGCAGTTTGTCAGAATCACCCTGTTATCTTCACATCCCAGTTCTCGCAGGGATCTGCTGCTTTTCCTCCCTATTAACTTTTTTTTTAATGGGAGCACTTACTCACAGCATTACGCCACCACCATGTTGATCTCTCTATCACACTATCACTGCTTTGGGTGATGTGTCTTTAAAGATGTTACTGAGGTGTGTGTCATGCAGTGTTTTGCCTATATTTCCTTCTATATATTTTATGGTTTCAAGTCTTATGTCTAGTTCTTTAATCTATTTTGTGTTGGTTTTTGTGCATGGTGTGAGGTAGTAGTCAAGCTTCATTCTTTTGCATGTAGCGACCCAGTTTTCCCAGCACCAATTATTGAACAAATTTTCTTTGCTCCATTGCATATTCTTTGCTCCTTTGTCAAAGATTAGTTGACCATAAATCTGTGGGTTTATTTCTGGATTTTCTATTTAGTTCCATTGGTCCATGTGTCTGTTCTGGTTCCAATACCATGCAGTTTTGATTATTATGGCTTTGTAGTATAGTTTGAAGTCTGGGAGTGTGATACCTCCATTCCCTTCTTTTTTTTTTTTTTCAGGAGAGCTTTGGCTATTCGAGGTTTTTGGTGCTCCATATGAATTCCATCAATATTTGTTCTATTTTTTGAAGAATGTCGTTGAAATATTTATTGGAATAGCATTGAATCTGTATATTGCTTTTAGTAGGATGGCCATTTTGATAATGTTAATTTTTCCAATCCATGAGCAAGGGATGTCTTTCCATTTCTTTGTGTCTTCTGTATGTCTTTTAACAGTGTTTTATAGTTTTCTTTGTATAGGTCCTTTACCTCTTTTGTTAGGTTTATTCAGAAGTATTTGATTTTTTTTAATAATAAATTTTATTTTTATATTCCCCATACAATTTCAACCCCCCATTTTGACCCCAATCCCTCCCCTCCCTCCACCCACCCCGCCAAAAGTGTCTCTGGTTCATAGATTTTTGTTGATTTTGATTTTCACTTTCTTGTAGTTATTCATTTTCCTGGTCCCTTATTTAAGTTTTCTAGATTCCTGCTATGAGTGAGACCATCCGGTATTTTTCTTTTTCTTTCTGGCTTATTTCGCTGAGCATGATCCCTTCCAGCGCCATCCATGTTGCTGCAAATTGCATGTGTTTATCTTTTTTGAATGCTGAGTAATATTCCATGGTATATATGTATCACATCTTCTTGATCCAGTCATCTATTTTTGGGCATTTGGGCTGTTTCCAAAGCTTGGCTATTGTAAATAGTGCTGCTATAAACATAGGGGTGCAGGTGTTCTTTGGAATTGATGTTTCTGTGTCCTTTGGGTAAATACCTAGGAGTGGAATTGCTGGATCATATGGAAGCTCTATGTTTAGTAGGTCCAGAAATCTCCACACAGCTCTCCATAGTGGTTGGACCAGTTTGCACTCCCACCAACAGTGCAGAAGAGTTCCTTTTTCTCCACACCCTCGCCAACATTTGTTGTTGCTAGTTTTTTTAATATGTGCCATTCTCACTGGTGTAAGATGGTATCTCATGGTAGTTTTGACTTGCATTTCCCTGATTACAAGTGATGTTGAACATTTTTTCATATGCCTGTTGGCCATTTGCATTTCCTCTTCAGAGAAGTTTCTTTTTAGCTCCTCTGCCCATTTTTTTGACTGGATTATTTTCTTTGTTGTTGTTGAGTCTCATCAGCTCTTTGCAGATTTTTGTGATCAATCCTTTATCATTAGTGTTGGGTGCAAAAATGTTCTCCCAGTTGGTGGGGTTTCTCTTTGTTTTTGTTATTGTCTCTTTTGCTGTGCAGAAGCTCTTTAATTTGATGTAGTCCCAGCTGTTTATCTTTGCCTTCACTATCACTGCTTTGGGTGAGGTGTCTGTAAAGATGTCTTTGAGGTGCATGTCATGTAGTGTTTCGCCTATATTTCCTTCTATGTATTTTATGGTTTCACGTTTTATGTCTAGTTCTTTAATCCATTTTGAGTTGGTTTTTGTGTATGGTGTGAGGTAGTAGTCAAGCTTCATTCTTTTGCATGTAGCGGCCCAGTTTTCCCAGCACCATTTATTGAACAGAGTCTTTTTGCTCCAATGCATATTCTTTGCTCCTTTGTCAAAGATTAGTTGACCATAAATCTGTGGGTTTATTCCTGGATTTTCTATTCGATTCCATTGGTCCGTGTGTCTGTTCTTGTTCCAATACCATGCAGTTTTGATGATTATGGCTTTGTAGTATAGCCTGAAATCTGGGAGTGTGATGCCTCCAATCCCTTCTTTTTTTTGCAGGAGAGCTTTGGCTATTCGGGGTTTTTGGTGATTCCATATGAATTTCATCAATAATTGTTCAATTTCTTTGAAGAACAACGTTGAAATTTTTATTGGAATAGCATTGAATCGGTATATTGCTTTTGGTAGGATGGCCGTTTTAATAATGTTTATTCTTACAATCCATGAGCAGGGGATGTCTTTCCATTTCTTTGTATCTTCTTCTATTTCTTTTAACAGTGTTTTATAGTTTTCTTTGTAAAGGTCCTTTACCTCTTTTGTTAGATTTATTCCCAAGTATTTGATTTTTTTTTTTCGATAATAAAGGGGATGGTTTTTTTCATTTCTTCTTCTTCAGATTTATTGTTAGTGTATAGGAAGGCTTCTGACTTTTGCATGTTGATTTTGTGTCCTGCCACTTTGCTGAACTGATTGATGAGTTCAATTAGTTTTTCTATGGAGTTTTTGGGGTTCTCTATGTATATTATCATATCATCTGCAAATAGTGATAGTTTGATTTCTTCTTTTCCTATTTGGATTCCTTGTATGTCTTTCTCTTGTCTTATTGCTCTGGCTAGGACTTCCAGTATTATATTGAAAAGCAGTGGTGAGAGTGGACATCCTTGTCTTGTTCCAGATCTTAATAGAAATGCTTTCAGCTTTTCACCATTGAGAATGATACTGGCTGTTGGCTTGTCGTATATGGCCTTTATGATGTTGAGGTATGTTCCTTGTATCCCAAGAATTTCAAGGGCTTTTATCATGAATGGGTGTTGCACTTTGTCGAAAGCTTTCTCGGCATCTATTGATATTATCATATGGTTTTTATATTTCTTTTTTGTTGATGTGTTGGATAACGTTGATTGATTTTCTGATGTTGAACCATCCTTGTGTCCCTGGAATGAATCCTACTTGGTCGTGGTGAATTACCTTATGGATACATTGTTGGATTCTGATAGCTAAAATTTTATTGAGGATTTTGCATCAGTGTTCATTAGGGAGATTGGCCTATAGTTTTCTTTTTTTGTGTTGTCCTTGTTCGGTTTTGTTATTAGTGTAATGTTGGCTTCATAGAATGTGTTAGGTATTATACCTTCCTTCTCAATTTTTTGGAAGAGTTTGTGAAGGATAGGCACCAATTCGTCTCTGAATGTTTGGTAGAATTCATTTGTAAATCCATCAGGTCCTGGGCTTTTGTTTTTGGGGAGGTTTTTGATTACCATTTCAATTTCGCTAATTGTAATTGGTCTGTTTAGGTGTTCTATTTCTTCTTTATCTAGCTTTGGGTGATTGTAGAGTTGTAGGAATTTGTCCATCTCCTCTAGATTGTTGAACTTGTTTCCATATAACTGTTCATAGTAGTTATTAATTATTCTTTTGATTTCTGCTGTGTCCGTTGTGATTTCTCCTCTTTCATTGATGATCCTATTTATTTGTGCTTTCTCCCTTTTTGCCCTTGTGAGCCTGGCTAGGGGTTTGTCTATTTTATTTATTTTTTCGAAGAACCAGCTCTTGGTTTCATTGATCTTTTGGATTTTTTTTTAGTTTTGATTTCATTTATTTCTGCTTTGGTTTTTATTATTTCTTTTCTTCTACTGGTTCTGGGGTTTTTTTGTTGTTCTTTTTCTAGATCTTTGAGCTTCGAGAGTAGGTTGTTTCTTTGAGTTCTTTCTTGTTTCTTGATGTGAGCATTTATTGCTATATATTTTTCTCTTATTACTGCTTTTGCTGCATCCCATACATTTAGGAAATTGGTGTCCTCCTTGTCATTCAATTCAAAGAATTTTTTAATTTCTTCTTTTATCTCCTCGTTAGTCCAGTGGACTTCCAGTAGTGTAGGTTTCAATCTCCTCGAGTTAGGAGAGTACCTTGCCTTCTTTTTATGGTTTATTTCTAGTTTGATGCCTTCATGGTCAGAGAAGATGGTTGGTATGATTTCAATCTTGATGTATCTGTTGATGTTTGTCTTGTGCCCCAGTATGTGATCGATCCTGGAGAATGATCTGTGTGCGCTTGAGAAAAATGTATACTCAGATTTTTTTGGGTTTAGTGTTCTATATATGTCTGTTAAGCCCAAGCACTCTAGATCCTTATTTAGAGCTTTAGTGTCTTTACTTATTTTTTGTCTTGTTGATCTATCCATTGTTGATAGTGGCGTGTTGAAGTCTCCCACTACGTATGTGTTTTCTCTGATGTCTGTTTTCAGAGATGCCAATAGTTGTCTGATATATTTTGGTGCTCCTTCGTTTGGTGAATATATGTTAATGAGTGTTATTTCTTCTTGAAGTATTGTCCCCTTGATCATAATGTAATGACCACTGGGGTCTCTTTTTATCTTTTTAAGTTTGAAATCTGTTTTATCTGATATGAGTATAGCTGTTCCTGCCTTCTTTTTTGGTCCATTTGCTTGTAGAATTGTTTTCCATCCTTTAACTTTGAGTCTATTTTTATCTTTTGCAGCTAAATGTGTTTCCTGGAGACAGCAAAAGGTTGGGTTTTGTTTCTTAATCCAGTCTGCAACTCTGTGTCTTTTTATTGAAGAGTTTAGTCCATTTACATTTAGAGTTAGTATTGATATGTTAGCATCTGTATTTGCCATTGTGTTTGTCTTTCCTTTGATTTTATTTATTTATTCTTTTAATAACTTTCTTTGGCCTTCTTTTGTTGTTATTCGTCCCTCAAAGAGGAGGGAGAGCTTTGCGGGATAGAGTATTCTTGGTTGGCATCTGTTTTCTTGGAGTCTGTTGACTATGTCCCTCCACTCTCTCCTTGCCCGTAGTGTTTCTTCAGAGAAGTCTGATGTCAGTCTGATTGGTTTCCCTTTGAATGCTATCTGTTTCTTCCCTCTTGTTAGTTTCATTATTTTTTCCTTGTCTTGGATTCTTGGGAGCTTTACTATTATGTGTCTTGCTGTATTTTTCCTTTCATCATGGAAGTTTGGTGTTCTTCTTGCTTCTTGTATATCAATTTTCAGATCCCTCTTCGCGTTTGGGAAGTTCTCTTCAATTATATCCATGAATATTTTCTCTGTTCCTACATCTCTCTCCTCTCCTTCCGGGATTCCTATAACTCTTATATTTCCTTTCCTCATGGAGTCAGATAGTTCCCAAAGTCTTTCTTCGGTCTTTTTCCTTCATACTTCTCCTTCCTTTTCTGTTTTAGTTCTTTTTATTTCTGTGTCTTCAAGAGTACTTATTCGTTCTTCCATTTCATCTATTCTGCTTTCATTGCTTTTTCCAGAGTTCTTTAGCGTCTCCATTAATTCTTTGATCTCCTGCATTTCTTTTACTTCCCTCTTTAGGGACTCAATTTCATTCTTCTGGTCATTAATTATTTTCCCCTTATCATTGTTTTCCTTTATGACTTCGGTCAGTTTTTTAATCACAGCAATTTTAAATTCTCTATCTGGAAGGCTCAGAAGTTCTTCCAAGTTACTGTCTTTGCAATCTGGTAGATGGTTTTCTTTTTGCAGTGTGCTTTTTTGCTGAGGAGTTGCTGGGTTGCATGTGGTTTTTCTACTCCCTACTGCCTGTTTTCTAATTTGCCATATTCCTTGTGACACTGTGTTGCTGGTACTGGCCAGCATCTTGGGCGACCTTCCCAGCTCACCACTGGCTCCTCTGGGGAACTTCTGCTGGGTTTACAAGTCTCCAGCAAAGAAAGGTCCCTGCTGCAAAATGGCGATGTGAGAACGTGCTCCCCTGCACGCCCGGTCTGCCCCAGTGGTGGGTGCTGCTCCCCTCTGAGCTGGAACTGCAGGCTAGAAGGCGCCCGGCATGGGCAAGCCTCCCAGCTTACCTCTGTCTTCTCGGTGAGCCTTCTGCTGGGTTCACACAGTCTCCAGCACGAAAGGTCCCTGCTGCAAAATGCAGGTGCAGGGGACGCACTCCCCTGCACGCCCGGTCTGCCCCAGCGGTGAGTGCTGCTCCCCTCTTGGCTGGAACTGCAGGCTACTAGGCGTCCGGCATGGGCAAGCCTCCCAGCTTACCTCTGGCTCCTTGGTGAGCCTTCTGCTGGGTTCACACAGTCTCCAGCAAGAAAGGTCCCTGCTGCAAAATGGCGATGTGGGAACGTGCTCCCCTGCACGCCCGGTCTGCCCCAGTGGTGGGTGCTGCTCCCCTCTGGGCTGGAACTGCAGGCTAGAAGGCGCCCGGCATGGGCAAGCCTCCCAGCTTACCTCTGTCTTCTCGGTGAGCCTTCTGCTGGGTTCACACAGTCTCCAGCAAGAAAGGTCCCTGCTGCAAAATGCAGGTGCAGGGGACGCACTCCCCTGCACACCCGGTCTGCCCCAGCGGTGGGTGCTGCTCCCCTCTTGGCTGGAACTGCAGGCTAGAAGGCGTCCGGCATGGGCAAGCCTCCCAGCTTACCTCTGGCTCCTCGGTGAGCCTTCTGCTGGGTTCACACAGTCTCCAGCAAGAAAGGTCCCTGCTGCAAAATGCCGGTGCAGGGGACGCGCTCCCCTGCACACCCGGTCTGCCCCAGCGGTCAGTGTCCACAGTTTTTATTAGGGTTCTTTTATGTAGACGTATTTGATTGAATCTTTGGCTAGTGCCTTTCTTCTCCCCAGATCGCAGGTTGATAGCACCTGGTTTAAAGTCCCAACCCTCCAATCCAGTATTTGATTTTTTTGTTTCAATAATAAAAGGGATGGTTTTCCTTATTTCTTCTTCTTCTTCAGATTGATTGTTTGTGTATAGGAAGTCTACTGATTTTTGTGTGTTGATTTCGTATCCTGCTACTTTACTAAACTGATTGATTAGTTTGATTAGTTTTTCTGTGGAGTTTTTGGGGTATTCTATGTATATTATCATATCATCTGCAAATAGTTATAGTTTTACTTCTTCCTTCCCTATTTGGATTCCTTGTATGTCTTTCTCTTGTCTTATTGCTCTGGCTAGGACTTCCAGTATTACATTGAAAAGCAGTGGTGAGAGTGGACATCCTTGTCTTGTTCCAGATCTTAATGGAAATGTTTTAAATTTCACCATTGAGAATGATATTGGTTTCGGGCTTGTCATATATGGCCTTCATAATGTTAAGATATGTTTTTTGTATCCTGATAATTTCAAGGGCCTTAATCATAAATGGGTGTTGTACTTTGTCGAAAGCTTTCTCAGCATCTATTTATATTATCATATGGTTTTCATATTTCCTTTTGTTGATGTGTTGGTTTACATTGATTGATTTTTGGATATTGAACTGTCCTTGTGTCCCTGGAATAAATCCTACTTGGTTGTGGTGAATTATCTTATGGATACATTGTTGGATTCTGTCAGCTAAACTTTTACTGAGGATTTTTGCATCAGTGTTCATTAGAGAGTTTGGCCTGTAGTTTTCTTTTTGTGTGTTGATATGTGACATTTTCTTTATCCACTCATCAGTAGGTATACATTTGGGCTGCTTCCAGTTTGGAACAGTAGTGAATAATGCTGTTATGTATGAGCATAGACGGAGAAGATTTTGTGTTGATGAATCATTTTCATTTCTTCAGGTATATACAGAGGAGTGGAATTGTTTAGTCAAATGGTAACTGTGTTTAACTTTTTAAGGGTTCTGATTTCTCTCCATCCTCATCAACTCTTGCTATTATCAGTTGTTCCATCATAACCATCTTAGAAAATATGAAATAGTATCTCATGGATTTGATTTTTGTTTCCCTAATGGCTCATAATGTTGAGAATCTTTCAAGGGTTTGTTAGACATCTGTATATTTTTCTTTGGAGAAATGTCTATTCAATTCTTTGCCCATTTTAAAAAATAGTTTATGAAGTCAGACTGTTCTTCTTAGCATCACATACAAGTTACATATATGTGTAAGTCAGAGAATTTCACATGGAAAATTTTTGTTTATTTTTCCCTGCAACACAAGTTTTATTTTTATGCTGCAACAATGTGTGTTTGTGTATGTGTGTGTGTTTAATTCAGATACAATCAAATTGGTCCTGAAAACAGCCTCTCATGAGCCAAACGTTTTAGAGCAAGGGGGAGAAAAAGAACAAGTGATTGGAGCTTGAAGACAAACAGTTTACTTGTTTCCTGGTGAAACAAGTTGAAGTAATTTAAAAGTAAATAAAGTGAGAGAGGACATGTAGGGGGGAAGGAATCAGCCCAAGCAAATCCCTTGCTTTTTATTTCATAACATGAAAGCTTAGCACAGGACAGCCCCCACAGCTACATTAGTAAGAATGATAACAGGATCCAGAAGAGCTTTTTTGCTCAAACTGGCAGCAAGCTCTAGTCCAAAGGAGGACAATTATTCTGGCATTCCTCACCTGATGACCACAGGACCTGCTGCTTGTCTTTTTTGTTTGTTTTCAAAAACACAATCGCCTGCCTGTAACAGGTGTATCCAAGCTCTTCTGAAGTCTGTCTTTTACTAAAATGGGACTATTGAGATTTGTTAAATAATCAGAGTGGATCTCTGGAATACTCAGGTTGTGAGACCACTGGCCTAAGCCAAGTGGGCAATATACAATGCAAGGAGGAAGCCATAGTGGTGTTTACGTCTGAGCAATGTGAGGGAAAGGGGGACTGGACAAAGAATGGGGCCTGAATCCACTCACTTTTGTTAGGATCTGTCTATAGGGCTGCCCTCTCCAGTATTCAAGGAAAGATTATTGAACTGTGTGATCAGATTCTTCTAATTTTCATTCTAAAATTTTATATGATTCCAAGTTCATAGTTCCGTTTCCCATTGATGCTTTCTTTTCTCGGTTTAATTACATGCTTTCAAAGTAAGTTTACCATGAACATTTACACCTTAATCTTACATAACTGTACTGTATAGAGAAATGTAAAGTATTTAATGTGCGATTGGAGGCAAAGTTCTTTAAAACATACCCATAACCATTGAGAATGTTGAACGGTCTGACTACACGGATAGACATCTTTAACATTGTTATTTTGTAGGGCTGGGTCTAAAAGATATTTTCAAATTGAATTAAACCATGAATCTTTTTCATAATACTTCAAGTATTTTCAAAAAGACATGAAATCTCCAATAGAACCCTAAGTACTTTCTATGACTGAAATTTATAGATAATATAAGAAAAGAACTAAATTTACAACTAAGTAAAATTAAAGCAAAAAAAAGGATTTTTAGAATTTATGAAAAGACAATGTTAGGTTTTGCCTCATTGTAATGTCTAGACACACTGCCTTAAATAAGTCTAGGCCATATTGCATACAGAAAGGTGTGAGCCTCAAGGGGGCTCTGAGACCTGGGATGGAATCATGAAAGACACACCAGATGGGGGACTGCTGTCAGCAACAACCAGTAATTCTTTTTTTTCTCAGCATGGTTATATAAGAATTGTGAACAAGGACATCTGTGTTTTATCTTAAGTCAGAGAAAACAAAATAACCTTGCCTCGCACGCCATATATGAGCCCAAGCACACCGTGTACGTGAACCCTTGGGCTTATCCAGACATGCCTGTCCTCGTGAACATCTGCTGCACTAAGTTATGACTGAGAAGACTTCCAAGGACCGCACAAGCACAGGGCATCCCTCCTAGGTGGTTTGCCATCCTGGCAAACATGCATCTGCTCAGCGTTTCTGTCAACCCTTTTTTCTGCCCTCCTCAGGTCACCTCTCTATCATCTTTATGCAACACCTCCCCCTTTCTTTTTCTTTAAGAAGAGGGCTAAAACCTTTGCAGTGGAATATTGTTTACACATGGTTCAGCGGAGGCAGGAGTATCCTACACAAAAAATAATCACACATATTAGTAAAACAATCACAGCACTGCTAACACTATGGTCATGCTCTGCATGAATGGCCATGGGTCCATTTCCTGAAGTGCCTTGGCTATTCCTTGATCTAGTCCCTCATATGTCTCCTTGGGTAGGTCATGCAAAAAGTAAGCCAAATCTGTTGTTGAAGAGCATGAACGTCCAAGGACATATTGCCAGAGATTCAGTCCAGGTGGTATCGGATTGTATGCCAGGAGTGGTTCACACTGTTGCACTGCACTGGAGTCACACAGCATGGAGACATTCCAGTCACAATGTAGCAAAATCTGATGTTGAAGTGCTATAAACTGCTACAAACCAAGTCATTGGACAGCTTGTTGTAACTCTCCCAAGCGATCCTCCAGGTCCTCATGCAGATGAACCTGCTGCTGCCAAAGCTGCTTGGCATCCCTGCACCATTGTGTTACATATTTCTGGGTTTGGACCACTTAGTGTAAGGCCTGTCCAGCTCATAATCTGTAGCAATGGAGTATTAGGAACATAGGTCCAATAAAAAGATTCTGCATCAGGCCTCCCCTGGTGGCACAGGCAGTTGAGCACTGCGCTGTGAAGCTGTCCGCAGCCTCTGAAGCACCAGTTCCATCCCGGCCAGCCAGTGAGAGTCCCACATGGCACAGCAGACCTCTCCTGCTGCACCCGCTGCTCCCCTCAGCAGTGTATTTTGTCAGTCTGCCTGTTCTGCTCTCCCCTTTGGCTCTGGTGAATCCTCTCACCCTCCAGCACATCTGGCCTGTACCCAGGTTCTTGTATAAATAAATAAATAAATCTTTAAAAAAAAAGAAAGATTCTGCATCAATTACCTCCACGATGGCCATTATGGCAAACAAAATCACAGAATTTCGAGGTTTCTCCATACGGGCCACCAGACTCTCAGCTTGCTGCACCAGGTTTTTCAGCTGTCCCCATGTCAGAGCATCTGCCTTCTTGGTATTTAAAGTGGGGTTGGTCACTGCTTTCAGGCTGAAGCTGTTCATCTCTTGAGTTGGAGGCTTGAAGTCAAATCTCCCCCTCTTGGCCACAACGAGACTTAATCATTTTTGAAGGTAATCACCACTCTCTGGCTTTCAGACCTGGAGAAACACACAAGCAAACCCTCTTTCCCTTGTGAGCACCTCTCCCTTTTCCCACTGATTTATCATCTCATCTTTCCACCAAATGGGCCAGCTTACTACAGCCGTTTCTGAATGCAAGTGCTTTCAGCTGCACCATTTTTCCAAATTGAAAAATTTTAGAGTAATAAGTGCTTGAGCACTCAGTGTAGCAGGGGAATATTTCCCCCATTTTTGTTTTTTAAGGGCAGATCCAAGGATGTAGTCTTAGGAAACAGTTTTTTTTCCAGGGCTTCAGTGTATGCTAGAGAATAACAGTCTGTCACCAGTATTCTCCATGAAGGTCCAGTATGACAGTCCTTTATTACTGGAAATTAGTTAGGCCATGCCAAAAAAAGCATCAGGAGGCATTAGCCAAAACAAAACAGTAAATATATCAAATTACAGGGAAAAAGAAGCAAAAAGAAAAATCTTAAACTAGTTTAATTTATTTAAAAACAAGTTTTCTCTACCTCGATCCCAATTTTATATAACAGTACAACAAAATATTTGCTAAATTTACTTTCAGACCAATTAACCTATTTTTGCATAAGATCACAAGATCTTTTGCTGGCTTTGTTGGAATTTCCATATGGTATCAGAGTGAACTCTTGAAATCCGGTCCATGCAGGCTTCAGGAATATAATTGGTCTTGCCAAACTCCACCTGGGCTTTCCTCTTCTCGAGGGTACCAGGACTTTTTCTTTTCCAGTTGTCCAGTCTTGCCCATGGAGGCAGTTTCCTCATCTTCCTTGGAGGTCTCTGGAATGCTATGAACAAAGCAGCAGTTTCTCCTCTTCTTGGTTCAGCTCTATGCCAGCTCCCTGGAAGAATTCCACTCAAAGCCACACAATGAAACTCATTCCCAATTTACTAGTATAAGCAGACAAAAATCCCTATGGAAGTTATGCAAAAATAGACACTGACATTAGTAAAAAACTACTACCTCTATTTTTATGGTACATTGGTATCAAGGTGAGAGAAAATACAAATACGAGTTAGCTCTGCCGGGAAAAATAATACAACATTACTGCAGATCCTGGTCAGTCAAAACAAGAAGACTTTGTTGAATCAGAGCAAAATGGAAAAACATTTCCAGTATTATGTCAAATAAGACTTAGTAAAAATCAGGTATATTTCCAACAGTCTATGCAGTCCTTTGTAGAAAATTTTTACTGTCAAAAGTTGTATCAATTTGAATCAATTGAGGCCTTTTCTCCTTATTTTTTGCAGAAACAATTTCTGCAGACATCAAACCATTGAAGTACACAATATTGCAAGGCAACAATCACCATTGACAATTTACATACATATCAGGTACTGAAAGATTTTGTTTTAGAAACCATTTTTAACATTTCTGTACATGCCAAAGTTTTACCATTTTTCCAAGTGACAATGCTTCCCTTCTAGTGTAACTTTTCTAGGTATACCAAATAAGACAAATTTATCTAATGCCTTTCCCAGGAGGAAAGGAAGAAACTTTGTGGAGTGTTTCTGGAGCTCTACTGAGGTTCCACAAAATTTCCTTCCATTGACCAAATGACAGTCTACCAAATTTTACTTCAATTTAGATTTTGGGGAAGGTTTGTCATTAATATGAGAAAACAGCAACAACAACCATATTTAATCTCTATGAAAGTTCCAGCCCTAAGTATAATATTGACAGTCAAATCATAACCTTTAATTTTCATCTCAAAAACTTTAGTAATTCTTCAGACACTTAAAAGACATTATGCACCCAACATCATTAACCCAGACAAGAGCCAGGATTATACCCAATGCTAGTTTATAAGTACATGTTTTGAAACAATGCACCAGACCACAACTCAGTTACCATTAACCAAAAATTATTTCAGCTGATGTGTTCACAAAACACTAAGGTAACTAAAAAATTTTTGTAACAAATCATTTGAGTATACAAAATTTCTTTTTCTAAAATTCCTATCTCAGATCTTCAACACTTTCCTTAGCTTTGTTACTTTTAACTCTTTCTTTTGCTTTCTTAAAATTTCTTTTTTAGATCTTCAACATTTGCTTTAACAATTTTTACTTTACTTTTAAGACCATTAAAATATCTATTTTTAATACATGTTTTTCTTTTTTTAATTTTTAATTTTTGTTTTTTTCTTCCCCTCACCCCCTCAGGTTGAGTCCCCATAGAATTTCCTTCCCCAAGGTACCCAGGCACCATCACCACAGTCTCCTGTTCTCCTCCCTTCCTCTCTCTGATCCCTCTTAATACACGTTTTCTTTGCAAGCACACATCTCACTTGACATCGATTTAGGATTGTCACATCTTTTGTTTGCAGTAAGACATTATAATACTCTTATACTATCATCTCTTTGGACTAGATGACTTAAATGTAAACACACAAGGTAACATGACATTAGAATTTTTAGCTTTTTCACAATAGGCGCAAAAAGTAAACCTGAAAGTTTAGTTATAGCTTTAGTTTCTGTTAGGACTGGAATTCCATTTTTCAGGGCTGTTAATGAAACAATGGCACATACCAAGGTTTTTCTAGGCTGGCTAATAATCAACAAGCATTAGGCAGATTAATAAAAACAAAAAAATCAGAGCAACATATAGATACTATGTACATTTTTCATATACATGTGACTCAGTAGGAAAGAAAAAAATACCTTTTATACCAGAAGTTTCTTTTGAAGTAAACACATTTAAAAAGAGTAAATTATTAATATTTAACATTAAAAATTTAAGGCATATATGCTTTGAATTATATCATAAGATTTGAACTAATTATTGTTTATCAAAAATCTTGGATCACAATCTCCAGATTTGTTTCTATGAGAATTTATATATGTGCTGTTTATAATTAGTCCTCCGGAGGTAATAATAATAAAAAAAGACAGTTATAAACAGACACCAACAGACACAGAGAGTTCTTGATATTCATTTAAAACTTTGGCCATTTATGTAAATTTTAAGAGATAGTTATTTTATCAATATTTGTGAAGACACTGAGAAACCTGTTATTGATTTAATTTCAGTTCTATAACAACTCTTTTAGATCAACCATATTTTAAATTTGTATTTTTAAGAGTAACTCTGGCTTTAAAGAAGCTGTGCACAGGAGCCTCCCTGGTGGCACAGGCAGTTGAGCACAGCGCTGTGAAGCTGTCCACAGCCTCTGCAATGCTGGTTCGATCCCCACCAACCTCAGAGCAACCCACATGGTGAGCAGACCTCTCCTGTCTCGCCCACTGCTCCCCTCAGCAGTGTATTTCGTCAGTCTGCCTGTTCTGTTCCCCGCTATGTCTGGTGAATCCTCTCACCCTCCCGTGCATCTGGCCTGTACCCTAGTTCTTGCATAAATAAAATAAATCTTTAAAAAAAAAAAAAAAGAAGCTGTGCACAAAGAATTTACATTAGTTTTTTAAGACCAGAAAAAAAAATTCTTTTAAAATTGTAAAAGAGCCTTCATAAAACATCTCAAACAACCTAGTTTTTGAGATGCCTTAGATTTTCATTTAAGTTTGATATTCTCATTTACCAAGTTTTCCCAACACACTTGTATATTAAGAAGTTTTTTAGTGAGATAGAGGCTAAAATCTTTGCATAGAATAAGTGTCTAATCTTAATTATTACTAAAGACCTAGGACTTGAGACCACAATGGTTAAGGCAGTTTTTACTGACTTTTTTAGATAAGAAAATATTTTTGAGTTTATATTTTTAAGAAATGATCCTTCCTTTAATTTGTTAGTGTTTTATCTCACTGAGAACAAGATATTTTTAAGACAAAAAAGAACACTGTTATCTGAGGACAGGAGAAGAGGTAGATTTTTATAGTCTGCCCGTTTTTAGGCTTTTATCAAAACCTCAGGGTTAGAATTTAGCTCAAAAAGTTTGTATTTTCACTTTATATTTTTACCAGGTTAATTAGTTTTAACAAGAAACTCAACCTTTTATAGGCCCAATAAGTACATTTAAAAGCTTTTACTCCACCAATAAGCATTTTGTAGGAGACACAGGGAAATAGAATTTTTTCCCTATAGAACAGGCCAGAATAGTATTTCAAGGTGGACAAAAGGAGAGTCCAGTCCCCCACAGCAGGAAGGCAGTAGAGACCTTTCAGTGATCCCAACACTGGAGAAAAAGTCTAGGCAGCTGCTTGCTGAGACCAGGGGCAGCCCCCACCTGCCCTCTGCAGTGGGTTGATACTATTTTAATAAAAACCTTTTAATCTCATATAGTCATATTATAACCATTTCATATGACTTTAACAGTTGTGAATAAACTTTGAATACTATTTTTTTTAAAATACCTTTTTTATTTTTCTTAAAAAGAACAAATGGCAAAACTCCAGTGTCAGGAACACTAGCCTTCTCCCCAAATAATTAATAGGAAAAGCTTGAAGATTTTCTCCCTCCATTTATAAGACTGTGTTACATTATCTCTTACTCGTTCCCAAGTTTCTATATCCAACAACTCGTCCTCTGGGAACCATGGGTTATATTTTTCTACTACTCTTAAATATTCTAGAATCTGGCTAAGGGATATTTTTGCCCCTCCGTCAGAAAGCAGATGCTACAAAAACTAAGCAAAAGGAGAAAGCCTTGAAGAAGATTGCCCCATCTGGAATTCCCCACCTCTACTCACGTCCATCTATAGAGTTGCGACTGCTGCCATCACCTTGTCACGTTGGTGGGAGATTTCTCCTTCAGGTCCCTGTTCAGGCGCCACTTGTGAGCCTCAAGGGGGCTCTGTGACCTGGGACGCAATCGCAAAGGACACACCAGATGGGAGACTGCTGTCAGCAACAAGCAGTAATTCTTTATTTTTCTCAGCATTGTTATATAGGAAATGTGAACAAGGACACCTGCGTTTTATCATAAGTCAGAGAAAACAAAACCACCTTGCCTCGCACGCCATGTACGTGAGCCCAAGCATG
Organism: Talpa occidentalis; assembly: GCF_014898055.3. Classification (NCBI taxonomy): domain Eukaryota; kingdom Metazoa; phylum Chordata; class Mammalia; order Eulipotyphla; family Talpidae; genus Talpa; species Talpa occidentalis. The sequence continues at coordinate 68,132,584 of NW_023604861.1, forward strand.
CCGTGTATGTGAGCCTTTGGCCTTATCCAGTCGTGCCTGTCCTCATGAACATCTGCTGCACTAAGTTACGACCGAGGAGACTTCCAAGGAAGGCACAAGTACAGGGCATCCCTCCCAGGCAGTTTGCCATCCTGGCACACATGAGTCTGTTCAGCATTTCTGTCAGCCCTTTTCCTTGCTGTCCTCAGGTCACCTCTTGATCATCCTTACACAACAAAAGGGAATTGTTATGTGATTGCTACCTAAACTTTTAGATCACTCCTAGAAGACACAAAAACACATTTGGTGTGGCTGTTCACCAATAAAAATTAATTTGCTATTTATTCATACTGACCCAGCTCACCATATCTTTCTTCAGCACAGCTCAGCACTGCAGACATATTATATCAGCTTGTTTTTCATGTGTAATGATTTGCATGCTTACTGTAGAAAGTAGAACGTGAAAGAATGAAAGCAGGGCTGGCTTTTTTACTGGGGGGAATAGATAATTTTCTGCATCATATGATTTAGTGCCACAAGAGAGCAGCTCACCCACAAAATGTACCTTCTGATATTCTTCTAAAATAATGTACAGGGGCCTCCCTGGTGGCACAAGGGGTTAAGCATTGCACTATGAAGCAATCTGCAGCCTCTGCAGCATGAGTTTGATCCCTGGCTGGCCAGGGAGCAATCCGCATGGCGCAGCAGACCTCTCCTGTCTTGCCCACTACTCCCCCCAGCAGAGTATTTTGTCAGTCTGCCTGTTCTGTTCCCCACTCTGTCTCTGGTAAATCCTCTCACCCCTTACATCTCTGGCCTGTACCCCAGCTCTTGTATGCATAAATTAATAAATCTGTAAATAAAATAAAATAATGTACAGTCCTGCACATCTTGTGCAAATGATAATACACATAAATGATCAGACAGTTTAATAAAAAGCAGAAGAATATGGTTACATTGGGCTGAACAATTTCGTAATTCTGACCATTTTTCTAGGAGCCCTCTTTTTCAGAAGTGTAAAACATGATTTTCCCCCAGAGATGTGATATTCAATTTTTTCTTAAAGTGCATGCATTTCTGGGTATTTTGTTTTATTTTTTCTTGGGCTAATTCGATTCTCTCTTCCTCTCTCTGAAGTACATCTGACTTCAGTGCAGACCACTGAAAAGGGCTGCTTCTTACGTATCCTGTGCTTCCCACTACTCATTGCAGTTTGAGTCTTTCTTTCTGGTTGTGAGACCATCTTCAACTTGATACCACCTGAGCAGACCAAGTTCACTGGCTTACCTTCTGCTATTTATCACCTGCCCCTCTGCAAGCCCTCATATCTCTAAGAGTTGGCGCAATCTCCATCTCTCATTTTTGACAGTAATCAATATCAGTTCCCTTTCCATGCTTTCCCTACTACGCTTCATCCTCTTTACATCTCAATCACTTTCTCTTATTTTGAAGTTCTATTCTTCTTAGTTTCTCGTTTTCCATGAGTTTTGACTCCAGAAGATTGGGCTATTATAAACTAGTATGCATTTATTTTTCCAAACTATACATAAATAGATCATAATGTAATCAATATCTACATGAGCAATCATATAATTTCATTTTAATCTTCTGGCCAGGATTTGATAAATTTTGATGAAGTATAGAATAGTGGCATAAGACCTACAGATATTGTGCAAAAGCTTAGGATTGGGGGAAAAAAATCAGGTGTCACTGTTTTAAGTATCCTTTGAGCAACAGGGCTCAGATGTCAAAAATCTAGCAAAGTCATCCTGACCGACTCCCTGGTTGCCTTAAATTTCTGTGCGGAAGGTGAGGGTGCTGCCTGCCATTTTCTTCTCATAGTCCTTATCAAATTCTTCATTTTGGGCCACAGTAAAATGGTTCTTCCAGTCCCCAGGCATCCCTGAAACAAAGCAAAGCCTCAGTGACTGCTATGGGCATACAGAGAAAAAGTGAACACGTGCTTTTAGAACTGGCACAAAAACAGGAGTGGAAAGGAAGCTTGCCTCTCAGTAAGTATAGTGTTACTGAAAAAAGTAACCAGTGGAACAGGAAGCATTACTTGAAAATCTGAGCATATCCTAGCGGACAATTTCAGTTTGACACCTTAGAATATAAGTCTCATATACCTTTCCTCATAAAAGGGGAGATGGAGTGGTCCATGATACTGGTTGGCAAAGTGGTGTAGTTGGCCATTGGGTTTTCCTTCATTACATCAAAGGAGGTGTGATAGATTATTTTATTCAGAATTTCCTCTGATACTTCTTTCTCCAGGAACTTTAATATCTTCTGAATTTCCCTCTTTGGGTCCTGGATGGAGAACATTTATACAAAACAAACAGTTCTGGGTTTTCCATTAGGGATGACATTCTGTTGGGCATGTAGTTTGGGGGAAGGGATGAACTAAGGGACTAGTTCAACTATATTCAACAAATATTATTCAAGTGAGGACTATATCCAAGGCACTGTACTGTCCCAGGTGTTGCCACTGACCTCAAAAGGTTTACTTTGCAATAGAGGAAAGAAAAGTAATCACAACAGCTGTCCATGGCCTAGAAGCACATTCTGCCCACATATAGAGAGTGCCAAGGAATGTGATGGGAATGCGCTAGTATAGCTCCTGGCCTAGATCAGGGAATGCTGTATATATTGTGGGAAATGGGGCTATGAAGTACTGTATAATTAACTCTAGGATTTACCCCATAAGAGATGGGAAATGGTCTATGAGTCTAATAGAAGTTCCACAAGAGGATGAATAAAAGGGATCTCAGCACCCAGAAATGTGAATCTTTGTGCCTTGTTATAGGAGACAGTTTTGTAATTGCAGGACATGGGGTAATGGGAATGAATTTGTGATGCCACTCATACATAATGACTCGAAATGGAGAAATCAGTCCTCTGTTCCCATATGTGGAACCAATCCTGCCAATGTTTATATGGGTTAAACCTCTGAATGTGACGTGGGTTTGGAAAAGAGAGAAGGAAACTAATTGTGTTGAATATAACCAGGCACTTCACTAAATCTCATAAATCCTTATAAAAATCTTTTGTCCATGAGTGAGATGTTACCAATTTTGTAGGGGAAGAAGTATGACTCAGATATATCAGGATTGATTCAACCATATAGGCATGTGATATCTCCTTTCATGGAAGGGTCTTCTGGAAATTTTGAACTAGATGAAAGAAAACTTAAAAAACCAAAGAAATAGAACTTTTGAGGAGAAATTGAGTTGGAAAGAATGTCATGGAGAAAGAGGACTGGCACTGCAGCCTCTTCTGTGAACAAGCTCACATGCTAGATTTCAACAGGAGTTTGTGGACTGGAGAACGTGGGAGGGTCTGACAGAGACAGCACTGCCCTCACCTCCTTCATGTCTTCATAGAAGAGGTAAAGGATGCGGTGCTGGTCCTTGGCTTCCCACCATCCCTTTACATGGTCATGCCAGGAGCCCCACAGCACTGAGGGAAAGGAGACAGATGGGACATCAATCAACCTAAACTTATAAAATAGGCATGAAATGTCTCAATAAGAAGTCATTTAATAAGTTCAGTCAGATGACCAAGACATAAGGCAGGATTCTTATTTGCAAAAGACAGGGTTGGTTTTTTTTTATTTTTTATTTTTTTAATTTAAATTTTATTTTTATGTTCCCCATACAATTACAACCCTCTTATTTTGACCCCAATCCCTTCTTTCCCTGCCCCCCCATCCCTCATAGTGTGTCTCTGGTTCATAGTTGTTTGTTGATGTTGATATTTTCTTTCTTATAGTTATTTTTTTCCTGGTCCCTTATTTAAATTTTCTAGGTTCCTGCTATGAGTGAGACCATCTGGTATTTTTCTTTTTCTTTCTTGCTTATTTTGCTGAGCATGATCCCTTCCAGCTCCATCCATGTTGCTGCAAATTTCATGTGTTTATCTTTTTTGAATGCTGATAGAAAGTATTCTGGATTCCTGGACTTCTGTTTCTACTTTTGAACAAATTACCAAGTGTGACACTGTCTTGTGACCAATGATTCATGATCTTCATTTCCCTTGTATCATGGCATGGTGCCTAGACAAGGATTGTGCAATAAATATTATTTCTTACGAGGTTTGTTTGAAAAGAAGATTTTTACTCTGAAAAATCTATAATTACCAGATATTTTGATTGCTCTCTATAATGATGACTGGCAGGCAGAGAGGTGCACTGGTGTCTTTTGTGGACCCTGCCAGAGCCACTCTTCATCCTTATCCATCCTAGGAGGTAGATTTCTATGAATTATATCAACAGGCTAACTTTTCCTCAAGTTTCTACCAGGGACTTGCCAACAAGAGGCATTAGAAGGCTTTTGGAGTTGAGAAGAAAGTGAGCAGTTTTTATGATACCCTCTCTGTTGGCTCACTATAGTTGATTATTTCCTCTAACATAGGTCGCAGATCCTATAAAAAGGGTCTCTCCTTTCTCCAGGGATCAAGAGATCCCCATGGTGTTCTCCCTAGAATAGTCTTTTATCATCTATTGGTTTCTTTGGACTGTGCCAGTAGCTTTCTAAGCAGTCCACTAAACTGTCCTTAAATGATTTCGTTTGAATGTGCCTCAATAACTACAACTAATCAATGAAACCCTTCATTGTCAGTAGGTAAATAAACAAAGAAACATGAATACACAATTTCCTTTCACTTACCCTTTCCAGCTTTGAATGTCTCGACATATTCCTCCCATGTACCAGGGTCAGGGACCATTTTATTCATTCTTGAGAAATGATAGTAGGACACCAGACAGTCCTTTGCATTTCTAGCCACATAGATTATCTTAAATAATGTAGCAAGGAGAGTGAGATACAAAGAAAACAAGATAGAAAATATTATTGCATACTATTATTGAAAATATTATTGCATGCTATTACATATCATGTTATTAGAAAGACTTTAAGAAGAATCTTGGACTATCCCAGCAAGAATTAATGCATTTCTATGGTCAAGGTGGACCATATCTTCCATCTTTCTCAGGCAGAATTCCAACTTCCATCTGTGTTCTAGGTATAATTATGAAGTGTCCTGATTTACCATCATCACCTTAATTGATATTCCTGCAGGTTAAGGAGACTACTGTGGGATTTTTCAGTGCTAATATGACAGGACCCCAGAGGGCAGTGCTACCTCTAATTTTGGAGCTGATTGTGGTGCCATCATATCACAGCATCATGAGACTGTTCAGAGATGTGCTGAAGGAGACTTGATTTTCACAAGGTTAAGATCTGACCTCTTGACTTCTTGCCTTCCTCCCCTTCCTCCCCCTCATTACTCAGCCTTTAACCTCAGCCTTCACTATGTGCATCCTCAGCAGGTTTGAGAGAAGGAGCATATGATTGTTTTCCCAAGCATTTTTCCCAGGGACTCATGGGATGGAAAGAATTTCTGGCACAACATAACCAATCACCCAATCATATTTTTCTCTTAGCCAGTTACTCTAGGCCTTACATTTCCAACTGCACACCCCCTGGCTCCTTCAGATGAACATAGACCTGGCATGATTCTGATTCTCATTTAATTCTGTATCTAACATTCATGAAAGCACTTAGGAAAACAGAGAGTATGATACAACTGCCAAATTCTTAGTATGTAAGTATATCTCTTAATGCTTATGTGGGTTATCGCCTTTTTGCAATCAAAGTAGGAATAACTAGACACAGGTATTATGGACCTGACAGGGAATATATTCAAATTTATTTGTGGTATGGAATCAAATAGATGGGTGTGACATAATCTCAAATATTAAATTTTCTGAGAGTCTGTTGAATCATTTGTGTGACTTTCCTATTGCTGCTGTACATATTACCACAAATGTATGGTTTAAAATAAGAGGTTTATTCTCTTACAGTTTTTTTCAAAGATTTATTTATTCATTTATAAAGAGCTGGGGTAAGGTCTAAGGTCAGATGTGCGGGAGGGTGAGAGAATTCACCAGAGACAGAGCAGGGAACAGAACAGGCAGACGGATGAAATACACTGCTGAGGGGAGCAGCGGGCGCAACAGGAGACGTCTGCTACACCATGTGGGACCCTCACTGGCCAGCCGGGATTGAACCTGCACTGCAGAGACTGCCGACAGCTTCACAGAACTGCACTCAACCGCCTGTGCCATCAGGGGAGGCCCTCTCTTACAGTTCTGTAGGGCCAGATTTCACTAGATTAAGGTCAAGCTGTCAACAGGACTGGTTCCATCAAATGACTCTATGGGAGAATCCATTTCCTTACTATTTCTCTGCAGGCCACCAACATACCTTGGTTCTTGACCCTGTTCTTGAATCATTACAATCAACTGTTGCAGTTGGCACATCACCAACTTCCTCTTTTGATCATATTTCTTGCCTCTTCTCATTATACTGATATTTAGGATCCACTCAGATAAGCCAGAATAACCTTCCCATAATGACCTTCTCAAAATCCTCAACTTCATCACATAAGCAAAGTCCATTTTATCATATAAGGTAGCATTCACATGCTCTGGTGATTATGATGTAGAAATCTTTGGGAGATGATTATTTAACTTACCAATCATTCCATCAAAAAATGAAAAGCTTGGATTCCTATTCAAAGAACCAACAATTCTAAGCAATAAGGGGGGGAGGGAGTGCTGTCATTGAGATTTTTACATTTTTAGAAGGCCTGATTTAACAAAAAAGGAATTAATTAGTATAATGACTAACAAAGCATTTGTGTGTCTTCAAGCAATGAACCTACAACATTGTTTAGAAATAATATTGATGGACCTCCCCGGTGGCGCAGCAGTTGAGCGCTGGATTGCAAAGCTGCCTGCAGCCTCTGCAGTGCTGGTTCGATCCCTGGCTGCTCCCTGGCCACTGGAGGAGGGTCGCGCATGGCGCGCAGAGCTCTCCTGCCGCCCGCTACTCCCCTCAGCAGTGTACTTCGGTCCTTCTGCCTGCTCTGCTGTCCACTCTGGCTCTGGTGAATTCTCTCACCCTCCTGCGCTTCTGACTGTGCCCAGTGCTTGTATAAATATAAATAAATAAATAAATAAATAAATAAATAAATAAATAAATAAATATTAAAAAAAAGAAATAATATTGATTCTTGAGCTGCAGAAGTTATAAAAGTTGCACAAGTCAGGGTGATCCGGGTATAACGGTGAAGCAAACCAGGAATGGGAAAGACTTTTTATATGTGGAAACTTATATAATTGCATTGTACCCTGATTGAAGATAAGAGATGGGCAGGGTGAAGAATTAGTGAATCATAGAATCCCAGAAAAAAAAAGGAGAGTCAAAAGCAGTCACTTAAATTATGTATCTGAGCACTGCACTGAAGAGAGAATATTTTGCTGAACAGACTTGACCATCTGGTTCCTTTGGTAAGGCTTGAGACCAGAAATTAAAAGAGTCTGCAGCTGTCTTAGCTAAGAGATTCTTTTTCAGATCAACTCACATTCCTAGCAACCTTTTATATCACTGGGTTTCTAAAGCAGGTTTCCAACAAAGAGGATGATATAGTATTTGATTCTTCTGGATGGTAACTCTTTTTTGTTGCAAGTTGATGTTTCGTTTATATTACATATTTAATTGATTTCAAGACTCACTAATGAAGTAGATATCAATGAAAAACATAATGTACACTGCATTTATAAGACCTGAATATGAAATAAGCTAAACTAAAAATAAACTAAACTTTTAAATAAACTAAACTTTTTAAAAATAAAAAACTAAAACTTTTAAAAATGGAGGACACAGGGGTATAATAGTAGGTGGGAGCTTGCCAATTTCTAGGCACTGCATCATGGTGCAATGGCTCATCATATCCTTTGTCTGCACCACTCTCCCCCTCTCAAATTTCCTCTAAGTAAGTCCCTTTCATATCTAACTCAACCTTGGCTCTTCTTCAATGATTCAAAATAAGATAAGCATTCCTCAGGAAATATGTACTTTGTTTCACTGCTCACTCTCTTTGGATATAGTTTAATAGGTAGTTACTCTGAATGTCTTCACCTGAAAACTTCCTAGTGTAAACCCAGAAATAATACGTTGAAGAAAGGTGTATCCAGAATGAGGTGTGAGTGAATGTTGGGGTAATGCCACCATCTTCCCTATCCTCCACTGGTTATTTCTTTTTCTATATCTTTGATCACTTATCACTTACATAGGAAGGTTCACTACACATACATATCACAACTTGATTTAAAGAGTTGACTCTTCTTACCTTTGAATTTTCTTTCCAGAAGGAAGGTGGTAACATCTGAACAGGCAGATGAGTCTTCAGAGTTCTAGGAGAAGGCATTTTGCTGGCCAAATCCAAACCTGGGAAATAAAGTAACACAATTTGGCTGAACATTTCTCATCAGTTCCATGTATTCAACATTATCTGAAATCACATTGACCAAGTCATTGGCTCTTTGTCTAAAATTATGGTTTTACATTTCATTGTTTCCCTCCTAATAACAATATTATCATTCATTCTGACAGAAAAAAAAACACTTAAGAGATATTGAAAACCACCAAGACAACAATATTCTCTTTATTTGGTGAGTGCTTGTGTGGACAGATTAAGATGATGTGGGAAGTCTGAGGTTGGTGATGGCTGTGATCCCAACAGTCCCTTGCTATTTTGTCCTTGGGGTTTTCTATACTGCTATATGGAATAGATAAAGGCAACTGGAGAAGAGCTGTCATACCTCTAAAAGGAGGGCAGTTATTGAACTGGTTCTATCTAAGAACTGTCAGTCTTTCAAACTTTACTTTTCAAGACCAAGAAACACAAAAGTCACCAGTCATAGGCTAGCACTGTATTCTGTGCTGGAACATGTTTTCAGATCAAAAAAAAAAAATCTTGGATGTCCACCCGTGTCTGTGTAGGGATCTCTTTTAACAAACCTTTTCCTTTCAAAATCAGCAGCAGCTTTCTTCCCACCTGGGTCTATGCAGAGTCTATACCTCTTTTTCCCTTTTTCCTTTCCTATTAAACTTATCCTTTGAAATATCAGTCTTTGCCTGTTTGAGTCTATACAAACATTTTTTCCTTAGTAAACTTGGTGTGTGCCTCTGAAAAGGGAACGCTGTTAAAATTTTTCTCAAAGGTAATCCAAGGGCCCCACTCAGTGCACCCTATCATCTCATTAGAACCCCATCACGAAAGTTTTTCTATCAAGAAGAATATGCCCTCCAGTGACTGAAACCAGGTCCAGAGGCACCACTTTCAGGTGGGGAAAAGTCCTAGCAATTCAGTCCCTGTACCCAGCGGCCTCCCAGCACTCCAAGCCACCTGAATCAGGCCCAAAACCACCACTCCTGGGAAAGGAGAGGTTCCAACAACTCAGACCCTCAAACCAGAGCACTTCAAGTTCTCCTAACCTCCAGAACCAGACCCAGAGACATTATTCCAAGATAAGATGAAGCCCCACAGACTTAGCTCCTCTGTCCAGCATACTCCCAGCCTCAAGGCTGGGAGTCACCAGTCATAGGCTAGTCACCAGTCATAGGCTAGCACTGTATTCTGTGCTGGAACATGTTTTCAGATCAAAAAAAAAAAAATCTTGGATGTCCACCCGTGTCTGTGTAGGGATCTCTTTTAACAAACCTTTTCCTTTCAAAATCAGCAGCAGCTTTCTTCCCACCTGGGTCTATGCAGAGTCTTTACCTCTTTTTCCCTTTTTCCTTTCCTATTAAACTTATCCTTTGAAATATCAGTCTTTGCCTGTTTGAGTCTATACAAACATTTTTTCCTTAGTAAACTTGGTGTGTGCCTCTGAAAAGGGAACGCTGTTAAAATTTTTCTCAAAGGTAATCCAAGGGCCCCACTCAGTGCACCCTATCATCTCATTAGAACCCCATCACGAAAGTTTTTCTATCAAGAAGAATATGCCCTCCAGTGACTGAAACCAGGTCCAGAGGCACCACTTTCAGGTGGGGAAAAGTCCTAGCAATTCAGTCCCTGTACCCAGCGGCCTCCCAGCACTCCAAGCCACCTGAATCAGGCCCAAAACCACCACTCCTGGGAAAGGAGAGGTTCCAACAACTCAGACCCTCAAACCAGAGCACTTCAAGTTCTCCTAACCTCCAGAACCAGACCCAGAGACATTATTCCAAGATAAGATGAAGCCCCACAGACTTAGCTCCTCTGTCCAGCATACTCCCAGCCTCAAGGCCACAGAAACTGGCCCAGGGTCACTATGCAGCAGAGTTGAGGTGTGAGGTACCAGTGACTCAGGCCCTCCTCTTAGTGCCTCCTAGCTCTACTGGTCAAAGGAAACAGGCCCAGAGGTGCTCAAGGGGAAGCCATAGCATCATCTTAGATTTCACAAGGCCCTAGCAGTTGTAGCCACTGTCGTGTGAATGCCCAGAAGAGTGGGAGAAAAGGATGCGCACTCGTTCACTCTCTCACACACACACAGCCCCAATTACAATATGACAAACTCAAAACAAGCAATGGAATGGTGCGCAGACCTCTCTTGCTGTGCCCGCTGCTCCCCTCAGCAGTGTACTTCGTCCGTCTGCATGTTCTGCTCCCCGCTCTGGCTCTGGTGAATTCTCTCACCCTCCCGCACTTCTGACTGTACCCAGTGCTTGTATAAATAAATAAATAAATCTTTAAAAAAAAAAAAAAACAACAAGTAATGGAGAAAAAAAAAATACAACAGCCCAGGAGGTCTCAGCGGAAGAATACACCACAGAGATAAAATAAAATAAAGTCCCAGAAACAAACCATAAAACATGTAATTTTTCCTTCCTATGAGACATATAATTTAAAATTGGCATGATTTAAAAAATTAAAGAAATGGAAAGTAAAAAAAAATCTTTGAAAACCAGATCAGAGATATACCAAAATAACTCAGAAAAGGAAATGAATGCTATGAGGAACACAGTCAGCAAACAGAAGATGAAACTTTAAATTTTAAAACAATAACAGAATTGCAAGATGTAAAAAGATCAATGGAGAAGGTAAAAAGCTCTGGAGAAAGCCGTAAAGTAGATTTAACCAAGTTAAAAAATGAAGCAGTAATCTTGAAGGCACAAATAAGGAAAGAATCAAGATAGAAAAAGAAAGAGAGCTACAGATGAAAAAGAATGAAGAAACACTTGGAGAATTACCTGAAACTAGAGGGAAGGAAATATAAAAATCATAGGAATCAAGAAGAGATAGATAAGGGAACTGAAAAAAACTATTCAAGGAAATAATGGAAGAAAACTAGCCAAACTTAAAGAAGGAACTGTACATGTAAATACAAGAAGCAAAAACAACTCCAAGTTACCTAAATAAAAGGAGATCTACAGCAAGACACTTAGTAGTAAAACTTCCAAAAGTCCAATACAAACAAAAAGTAATGACACTGATGAGGATGAAAAACAGATAACATATAAAGGAACACCCATTAGGATAACATCAGATTTCTCTAAAGAAACAATAGCAGGCAAGAAAAAATTGCAGTGACATAGTCAAAATACTCCAAGACAAAAATGCTGGTCAAGAGTATTTTATCCTTCAAAGCTCTCCTTCCTGTATGAGAAAGAAATAACGACTAGCTCAGACAAAGAAAATCTTAAGGAGTCTGCATTCACCAACCACTGCTCTTGCAAAAAAAAAAAAAAAAAAAAATTAAAAAGAGCTTTAGGATTTAAACCTAAAAGAGGAATGAGCAAGAAATTAACTAGAACCACAAACTAAGATCAAAATTGCAGTAACAGAATTTACAGCTCAATAATCATTCTGTCAATGTACTAAACTCACCAATAAAAGACACAGAACACCTAGTTGGATTAGGAAACAGAACCCAACCTTCTTCTGTCTCAAGGAACGTACCTAATTCCTAAGGATAAACATAGAATGAAAGTAAAGGGATGGGAAATAATTCCACAAGCAAACACCACCTAAAGGAAGGCAGGAACAGCCATACCTATATCAGGCAAAACAGACTTCTAAGTTATAAATGTAAAAAAAGACAAAAATGGATACTATAAAATGATCAAGGGAACACTTGAACAGGAAGACATAACATTTATCAATATATACCCACCAAATGAGGAGAAACTAAATACATCAAACAACTAAATCAAATCTGAAAACAGACACTGGAGAAATACTTATGTGGTTGGAGACTTCAATACCCCACTCTCATCAATTGACAGATCAACAAAATTGAAAATATTAAGAAGTCATAATGATCCTAAAAAAAGAACTAAACTGCATGGGTTTAAAATACACTTATAGGGCACTACACAACAAAAAAGTGGAATACATATTTTTCTTAAGTGTGTATGATTCATTCTCTAGGATTGACCACACACTGTGTCACATGACAAGAATCAACAATTTCATGAAGATTGACATCATACCAAGTATCCTCTCTGACCATAAAGGTACTGAACTAGAAATCAACTACAAATAGAAAAAAAGGAAATACGCTAATACATGGAGAGTGCACAATACATTACTGAGTGACCACTGGCTTAATGAAGAAATCAAAAAAGTCAAAAAATACCTTGAGACAAATGGCAATAAGGACACAACCTTTCAGAATAAATGGGACACAGCAAAAGCAGCACTAAGAGGGAAATGTATAACAATACAGGCCCACATCAAGAAACTAGAAAGAGCACAAATAAACTACACAAAAAAGAATTTTAAAAATCTAAAAGCCAGCACAAAGAAGGAAATAATAAAAATCAGAGCACACATAAATGAAATAGAAGTCAAACAAACAGTCCAAAAGATCAATGAAATCAAAGCTGGTTCTTTGAAAAAAATAAACATTATAGTCAAATCTTTAGCTTCACTCATGAAGAAAAACAGGGGAAAACTCAGATAAAAATGATCAAAATGAAAAAGAATTTCCAACAGACACTGCAGAAATTCAGAGGATAAAAAGTTATTACTACGAACAAGTATAAGCAAACAAAATTGCAATCTAAATGAAATGGACAGATTCATAGAATTATACAATCATCCTAGATTGAATAGGGAAGAAATAGAAAATCTGAACAAACCAATCACAAACAAGGAAATTGAAATAGTAATCAAAACTCTTCCAATAAACAAAAGTCCAGGACCACATGTCTTGACAAGCAAGTTCTACCAAACCTTTATTTTTTATTTTTCTACCAAACCTTTAAAGACGAACTAATACCTATCCTGCTCAGACTCTTTCAAAAAGTCAGGAAAGAAGGCATTCTTCCAAATGTATTTTGTGAGGACAATATCACACTAATACCAAAACCAAGCAAAGACATCACAAAGAAATAAAACCACAGACTAAATTCCCTAATGAACACAGACTCAAAAATACTCAATAAAATCATAGCAAACCAAATCCAGCAATGCATTAAAAAGATTGTACACCATGACCATGTTGGATTTATACCAGGAACACAAAAATGTTTCAACATCTGAAAATCAATCAACGTAATTCATATCAACAAAAAAGAAAGGATAAAACCACATGATTATATCAGTAGATGCTAATAAAACTTTTGGTAAGATTCAACATTCATCTATGATGAAAGCACTTGAAAAATTGGGGATAGATGGAATGTATCTTAAAACAATAAAAGCCATATATGACAAAACCACTGCTCTTATCAGTCTCAATGATGAAAGGCCTTTCCACCAAGATATGGTACAAGACAAGGATGTCCATTCTCTACTATTCAACATAGCATCATAAGTCCAGTTAGAGCAAGCAGGCAAGAGAAAGCTTTAAAACACATCCAAATTGGGGGAGAAGAAGTAAAGTTAACAATATTTACAGATGCTATGATAACATACATAGAGAACCCCAAAGGCACCATTGAAAAACTAATTAAAACAATAAACCAGTTCAGAGAAGTGGAAGATGCAAAACCAACACGCAAAAACCAGTTGCCTTCCTGTATACAAATAATGAACTAGAAGAAGAAAATAAGAAAGCCATCCCATTTTCAATATCACACACACAAAAAATATCTGAGATGAAAATTAATAAAGGAAGGGACGGACATATACAAAGAAAACTATACAACATTGTTAAAAAAAAAAAAAACAAAACCAGAAGACACAAAGAAATGGAAAGATATTCCCTGCTCATCTGCTCATGGAATGGAAGTGTCAACAAAATGACCATCCTACTCAAAGCAATTTACAGATTCAATCCAATCCCAATAAAAATCCCAATGTCAGGCCTCCCATGATGGTGCAGCGGTTGAGTGCTGGGCTGCGAAGCTTCCTGAAGCCTCTGCAGCGCCGGTTTGATCCCCGGCCACCAGCAAGGGTGCCACATGGCACGCAGACCTCTCCTACCGCCCGCTGTTCCCCTCAGCAGTGTACTTCAGTCCTTCTGCCTGCTCTGCTCCCCGCTCTGGCTCTGGTGAATTCTCTCACCCTCCCACACTTCTGACTGTACCCAATGCTTGTATAAATAAATAAATAAATAAATCTTTAAAAAAAAAAAAATCCCAATGTCCTGGGCCTCCCCTGGTGGCGCAGCGGTTGAGCACTGGTTGTGAGGCTGCCCGCAGCCTCTGCAGCGCCAATTCAATCCGGGCTGCCTGCAAAATCCCACAAGAAAAAAAAAAAAATCCCAATGTCCTTCTTCAAAGAAATAGAACAAAGATTACTGAAATTCATATGGAACCACAAAAAAACCCTAATAGCCAAAGCTCTCCTGACTAAAAATGGGGGAAATGGAGGTATCAGACTTCCTGACTTCAAACTACATTATAAAGTCATCATAACTAACATAGCATGGTACTGGAACAAAAACAGACACACAGACCAATGGAATACAATTTAGGACCCAGAAACAAAACCACATATGTGTGGACAGCTAATCTATGACAAAAGAGCAAAGAATAGACATTGGAGCAAGGAAATAGACCAGTATCTCATACCATATACAAAAATCAACTCAAATGGATAAAGGACTGACCCAAGACTGTGGTTACAAACTCACCTGAGTTGAGGGGTGGTGGCAGAGTCCACTCAATGAAAGGATGCCGGTCGAAAGTGTTGGCCCTTTGACACTTCTGCACGTCTCCATCATTTTGGATCATGTCCACAATCTCCTGTGTCCAGGTGGTGCCTGGAAACATCAGCTATTTTCAGTTCTAGCTACTTGATGCACAATCTATTTCCTTCATTATTTGTACATTCCATGAAATTCATATTTCCTAAGTATTGAGCAGAATTAGCTCACTTGTCAACTCCCCTCCTTGACACCCACAGTATAAAATTCTTCTGTGTGATACCCATAGTAACAGCAACTCTATGACACCCCAAATGGAAAGTCCTCTCCTGTGAGCACTGATGCCCCTGGTTCTTATTTTCAAGGACTATATGTATATCTGCCATCTTGTAAGACAGAGTCAACAGAGGTAAGAATGTGTCCTTTTATTCTCTTTATCCCTAATACCTAGCATAGGACTTTGCACCTTATTAATGTAGCTTTAGTGAATGAAAATTGAATCAAATTAATGTAGAGAGATATAATGGTGAATTAGCCACAGTCTCTGCCCCAATGCTTGTAATCCCCCCCCCACCCCGCAATGTAGGGTAAATGATTTTGAGGCATTTCTGCCTTCCCACCATTAGGATTGCATGCCTGATGGGGCACCTGCATTTTGTTACATTGTTATTTTCAGTTATGCTGTTACTCTTGTGGGCCATGGCTGCAGTACTGATATATTCACCAAGAGAAGCAGAGTCAGGAGAGAGAACAGGAGAGAGAAAAGGAGAGATAGCACCAGAGAGCCCAGTAAAGAGTGAAGATTCACTGGGTGCTGGGAGGCCTGCCAGCCTCCTGGCCCCCCAGCACCCCTGCCATGTACCAGGTTGCTGCACTACATGTAAAAGCTCAATAAAGACCTGAGAAACCCTCCAAGGGCTCCAGGACTCTCTTTTATCCATCTGCACAGAATCATAAAGAACCTGCTCTGAGCCTTCCTGGCACTATGCCGAGATAATATATAAAGAGATTGCTTCTTGCCCATTTTTCTCTTCTCTCTCAATAGCTCCTCAATTTTTAGCTGGGTATGTAGCTAACTGGCTCAAAGGTGACATTTTCAATATTTCTTGCAGCTAGATGTGAATATGACACTAAAGTTTGGGAAATTGTCTTGAAAGGGCAAGAATATGACCTATTTCTTCCCTTCCTATCTCCTTGCTGCTTTTCAGTGTGTGAGTGTGATGTCTGGAGCCCTAGCAGTCATACTAATATAAAAACAAAAAGCACAACCTGAAGATGATGGCACAAATAATTAAAAGGATCCCAAGTCTCTTATGCTTAATGCTGCCCCTATTTTAGGTCTGGACAATTAACCACCAGACTGGTTTATGTGTGTGTGTGTGTGTGTGTGTGTGTGTGTGTGTGTCAGGAAATGGGGGAGAGGTCTGACATTTATAGCCAAATTGAATCCTAAATGACACAGAAGAGAGGTATATACAGAAGTGTGGGTAGGCAAAGAGCAAGGCTGTGCTAATTATCCACCAAATACTCATTTTTCTCTTTACTACTTTTGGCGTGTCTCTGGTTCACAAACTTGATTCTAGTGGACACATGATATATACACAGATAATTAAGAGATGAACAGTATACAGTAAGAGCCATAAAGGGTGTACAATGGACCACAGGTATACAAAGGAGGGCAACTTAATGCAGAAGGGGTGAGTAAGGCTCAACTGAGAGGATAGCTTTTTTTTTGAAGATTTATTTTTTATTTATATAATAGCTGGGGTACAGGCCAGAGGCATGGGAGGGTGAGAGGATTCACCAGAGACAGAGTGGGGAGCAAAACAGGCAGAGATACCAAAAGCACTGCTGAGTGGAGCAGTGGGCATGACAGGAGAGGTCTACCGCACCATGTGGGAATCTCCCTGGCCGGCCAGGAATTGAACCCGTGCTGCAGAGGCTGTGGACAGCTTCACAGCACTATGCTCAACCCGCTGCGCCACTGGGGAGGCCCTGCTGGTTTTTTTAATGATTTATTTATTTATGCATACAAGAGTTGGGGTATGGGCCCAAGGTGTGGGGGGTGGGGATGGTGAGAGGATTCACCAGAGTTAGAGTGGGGATCAGAACAGGTGGACTGTCTGAAATACACTGCTGAGGCGGGCAACGGGCTAGACAAGAGAGGTCTGCTGCGCGATGTGGGTTAGCTCCCTGGCCAGTCAGGATCAAACTCCTGCTGTGCTGCTGTGGCTGCAGATAGCTTCATAGTGCTGAGACTTAAACCCTTACGCCACCAAGGAGGCCCCTGAGATGGTAGCTCTGGAGTGAAGAGTTATAGTTGTACTGAAATGTTCACAAGCACAGGAAGCCACCACAGGCAGGGAAATCTCAGAAGGCTGAACAAAGGCAGGCCCACTTCTCCCTTGGGGTGTGTAAGTAGGGCTCACAGGCAGTTCAATTGCAGTGAGGTTGGGACAAAAATCTGGGGAGTTTGGGACCATCCTATAGAGGAACTTAGAGTTGATTGCTTAATTTCCAAGGAGAGTGGAAAACAAATTCTGTGGTACAGATTTAAATTCAGATCTGGGCAACAGAAGTGTCCAGAACAAACACACAGAAAAAGAGATTCTTGAGAAGAGAAACCTGCTGGCAGAAAGCCCCTCCCCTGATTTACTGACTAAACCACCTGAGTGGAAAATGAGACTGAGGAGAACTGAGGGAACTCTGGGCCAGAAGGACAGAGTACATGCCAGGGCATGGTCAAAAAAACTGTGGTGGATGCAGATGGTAATCCTGAAATATTTATGGTTATGAATATCTAGAGTTCTCTTGTTGGGCCAAATGGTCACCAAGAGTCTCCCAAACAGGTTATAGCTTAAAGCTCTTCACTCAGTCACATTGCTTGAAATTATACCTACAGATAACTCAGTAAGCTTATCAGTCATTAGACTCCATCTTCTCTGGTTATGATGTTCTCTCCTCCTCCACCCTGGCACCAGCCTTCTAAGCTCTTTGCCTTTGCAACCCTTACTACTCCCAGGACCCCCTTTTCATTTTGTACAATACACATAAATATCACCTCCCCTCTCCCAGATCCTGGTGCACTTGTATAAATTTGGTCCCAATGCCATTAGTGCTTTTTAAAGTAGGATGAAAGTGCTTAGTTCTGCATCAGTCTCTTCCTCTAAGAGAAGCTTCTTCTTCCTGGGGAATATAACCAAAATGATAATGCGTACATTGTGCAAAAATGGAAAATGATGTAAGAATTATATAAAATAAAATATTAATTTAAAAAATGAGCTTCTAGGCAAGGGCATCATTCACTTCCAGGACTTCTCAGAAGACATGAACAATCTCAGTAGATAAGACTGGGTTGGGGCAAGATTTACTATGAGAACCTCTGAGCTATGTAAATACTTTTATAATTTAAAATAATCATATAACTTATTCAGTTCTTTGATGATTTGGGATTCTGGATGTCACTTTATCTAGCAGGGACCTAAATCAAAGTAAGAATGGTTTTCACTTTTCCACAGTCCAGTTTTGATAAAATCTTGCTTTTTAAAATCAGGTATTATAGATATTGGATCAACATGGTGACAGAGAAACACTACAAGTAAGTTCTCCCATAAAAACGATTAATAGGGAGGAAAAGCAGCAGGTCCTGGCAAGAACCAGGACCCAGAAGATAAATGGGTGACTCTGGCAAACTGCCCTAAGAGGAAAATTGCAATAAAAGAGCATGAAAGAGAGTAAAGTTCAGAACCCTGCCACTCTCCTCTACCCACAAAGCCAGCACACTCCACCCAACAGAAAGTAGAAAAAAGAAAAAGAAAAAAAAAAAACAAGAGCAAACTAGAGATCAAGAGGGACTGTGAGTGTAAAGAAGAGAGGCATATATAGAAATGTGGGTAGGCAAAGAACTGCAAGTACGGTACCCTGCGAATGGGAAGTGTGGAGAACTGTGCAGGAATCACCACAGAGGTGAGCGAATACCTCCAGGCACCATTGGAGGAAGATAAGGACTCCACGGAGAGACCTGCAAATAGCCCAAGGCCAGCCAAAAAACTTGTGTGGAAAAGCACATGCTCAAAAAGCATATGCGGATCACAGCTGCCTAGGACCCTGCACCTGTGACCTAGATTCGTGAGGAAATGCGCAGGAGCCATCACTGAAGTGAATGACCCTCACTGATTAATCAAAAACCAGGCATCCAACATGGGAGTGGGGTGCAAAAGGTGCCATTTCTGTGGACACTTAACTGGGCTACCACCCATGTCCTGGATCTGAGGGCCTCAGAGCTAAGAATCGGGGCATGAAATTTGGGGTGTGGAATTCCCCATGCGTGGAGCACAGGGTAGACACAGCACCCCCTTGCCATTGAGGCACTCCATGGCATCCCCTCTCTGTTCCCTGGAGACCCACGAAAGGGGGAGGGCGGGGGGGCGGGGGGGGAGGGAAGCACAGCTTTGGAAGGATACTACAAAAGATCTCTAGTGCCACCTAGTGATCACAACAAAGCAACCAACTTCCTGATAGTTGGAAGCCAGGGATCCCAAAACCACCCTCAGGCTCTAAGAGAGGGTGAGCCACAGAAACGGGGGTAAGAAGGGAAACAAGGTGTGGAGTAAGACCCCATTCTAGAACTGAGAGCCAGGCACAGGATCCCGGGCACACCATATGGGACGCACCATAACAGTGGGCACTGCACAGGCTGACAGCTGGCATTTTGGATCTCAGTGCCCTGGGACTGAGAACTAAAGCACAGAAATTAGAGTGTGGGATCTACACAGCTGCAGGCACAGCACTGGGTGAACATAGGGCAGGCACAGCACCCAGCATGAGCAATAGTTCCTGTGTGGTCCCCTCCCCCTCTCTGTTTCTCATAGTGCTACCCTCCCCCTCTCTGTTTCTCAGAGAACTACAGGGGAAAAGCACAAGTCCACAACTATAAGTCGCTGACATCTCCTACAGACCAGATCAAAATAACCAACAAGCAGATTCCCTGCTGGAACTGAGTAAATACAGAGGGATGGAATTGTAAGGGACAGTGTACAGCAGCACAGCCACAGCATCAACACAATGCTGGAGTTTTGGCCTAACAGTGCTGGACTTAGTTTGGTAAACAGTTTCCAACACCCCTAAAGGAGCAATCCAAAGAGATGCCTACCAACACCAGTGGCACAACAAACAAATGAATAGAACTAATTAGAAAGCAAGAGAGAAAGAAAAATACAAATAACCAAGCAAGCCCGCAGAAGAAAGACACACCACAAAAAGATAATCACTCACCAGAACTCAACAACAATGACATGGAAGAACTCTCTGCCTGTCAGACAGAGAATTTAGAATCATCATGATTAAAAAGTATAATGATATGAGACAAATAATCAATGAACTGAAGAATGCAAATGAGATCTTAAGAAAGGAAATAAAAGAAAAGGAGGTGACAAAGAGCTCTTGGAAAAGCATTAAAAACAGAATTGAGGAAATGGAAGAAAGGATCAGTACTCTTGAAGAGAACAGAAATAAAAAGAACCAAAAGAGACAAGAGAGAGAGAAGTGCAAAGGAAGAAGAATGGGGATACCCTCAGATAATTATCAGACTCCATGAAGAGAGGAACTACAATTTATAGGCATTCCAGAAGGTGAGGAGAGAGACAAAGGATCGGAGAAATTATTCAAGGAGATAACTGAAGAAAACTTGCCAGGTATAAAAAGGAGATGAATATAGACATACAAGAAGCAAGAACATCCAATTACCACTATGAAAAGAAAACTAGAGCAAGACACATAATAGTAAAGCTTGCAAGAGTCCAAGACAGGAAAAAATAATGCAACTGGCAAGGGGGAAGAAACAGATAACTTATAAGGGAAAATCAATCAGGTTAAACTCAAACTTCTCTGAAGAAACACTATGGTAAGAAGAGAATGGAGTAACATATTCAACAAACTTCAAGACAGCAAATGCCAACCAAGAAAACTTTACCCTGCAAAGCTCTCCTTCCTCTATGAAGAAAAAATATGGACCTTCTCAGACAAACAGAAACTCCAGAAATTAATTACAATTAAACCCCCACTCCAAAAAATTCTACAAGAAGTCCTAAAGCCAAAACCAACAGAGGAATGATCAAGAAGAACAGAATAAAGCAAGGAATAAAATCACAAAAAAAGACAAAATGGCAAATACATGTGCCAACATATCAATATTACTCTAAATGTAAATGGTTTAAACTCATCAATAAAAAGACATGGAATAGCAGGCTGATTTAAAAAACAAAATCCAGCCTTCAGCTGTCTCCAGGAAAAACATTTAACCACAAAAGATAAACATAGACTGAAGGAAAAGTTTGGAAAACAATCCTAAAAGCAAATGGACTATACAAGAAGGAAGGAACAGCCATACTTATATCAGATGAAATAGACTTCAAATTGAAAAAGGTAAAAAAAGACATAGACAAACACTACATCATGATCAATCAGAGAATACATCAGGAAGATATAACACTCATCAACACACACTCACCAAATGAAGGCGCATCAAAATATATTAGACAATTATTATCAGCTCTGAAAACAGACATTAAAGAAAATACATATATAGTGGGAGACTTCAACACTCAACTCTCACCAATGGAGAGATTAACGAGACAAAAAATAAATAAAGACATTAGAGCCCTAAATAAAGACATAAAATGCATGGACTTAACAGACATCTATAGGACACTGCACCCAAAATAATCCAAACACACATACTTCTCAAGCACACATGGATCATTCTCCAGAATCAATCACATACTAGGCCACAGATAAACATCAACAGATACATGAAGATCAAAATCATTCTAACTATCTTCTCTGATCATAAAGTCATCAAAATAGAAATAAATCATGAGAAGAAAAAAGGAACCCTCCCACATCATGGAGATTGAAATCCATACTACTGAAAAGCCACTGGATGAATGAGGAGATCAAAGAAGAAATTAAATATACATTGAGTTTAACGACAAGGAGGACAACACTTTCCAGAATTTATGGGATGCAGCAAAAGCAGTAATAAGAGGATAATACATAGCAATACAGGTTCACATCAAAAAATAAGAAAGAACTCAAAGAAACTACCTAATCGCACATCTCAAAGAACTACAAAAAGAACAACCAAAAACCCTCGAATGAGTAGAAGAAAGGAAATAATAAAAATCAAAGCAAGAATAAATGAAATACAAATTTAAAAAACAATCCAAAAGATCAATGAAACCAAAAGTTGGTTCTTTGAAAAAAATAAACAAAATAGACAAACCTCTAGCCAGGCTCACAAAGAAAAAATGGGAGAAAACACATATAAACAGGATTATAAATGAAAGAGGAGAAATCACAACAGACTCAGTAGAAATCAAAAGGATAATGAGAGATTACTATGAACACTTATATGCAAACAAATTCAACAATCTAGAAAGATGGACAAATTCCTAGATGCCATAATCAACCAAATAGAACCCCTAAACAGACTGATTACAAGCAGCAAAATTGAAACAGTAATCAAAGCACTGGCCAGTAACCAAAACAAAAGCCCAGGCCCAGATGGCTTCACAAATGAATCCACCAAACTTTCAGCAGTGAATTAGTGCCTATCCTACACAAACTCTTTCAAAAAATTGAAAAAGAAGGACTACTACCAAATACATTCTACGAAGCCAACATTACATTAATACCCAAACCAAAGAGAGACAGCAGAAAAAAAGAAAACTACAGGCCAATCTCCCTAATGAACACTGATGCAAAAATCCTCAACAAATCCTTGCCAACAGACTCCAACAATGCATCAAAGGGATAATACACCATGATCAAATGGGATTCATCCCAGGAGCACAAAGATGGCTCAACATATGAAAATCCATCAGTGTAATTCAACACATCAACAAAAAGAAATATAAAAACCATATGATCATATCAATTGATGCTGAGAAAGCATTCAACAAAGTCTAACATCCATGTATGATGAAGGCCCTTGGAATTTAGGGGATAGAAGTAACATACCTTAACATGATAAAAGCCATATATGACAAACCCACGGCCAATATTATTCTCAATGGCGAAATGCTGAAGGCCTTTCATTTAAGATGAGGAGCAAGACAAGGATGTCCTCTCACCACTGCTCTTCAATATACTACTGGAGGTCCTCGCCAGAGCAATATGACAAAAGAAAGACATACAAGGAATCCAAATAGGGAAAGAAGTAGTAAAACTATCACTATTTGCAGACGATATGATAATATACATAGAGAACCCTAAAAGCTCAACAGAAAAACTAATCAAACTAATCAACCAGCTTAGTAAAGTAGCAGGATACAAAATCAACACACAAAAATCAGTAGCCTTCCTATACACAATCAATCTGAAGAAGAAGAAATCAAGAAAACCATCCCTTTTTTTATTGAAACAAAAAAATCAAACACTTGGGAATAAACCTAACAAAAGAGATGAAAGACCTATACAAAGAAAATTATAAAACACTGTTAAAAGAAACTGAAGAAGACAAAAGAAATGGAAAGACATCCCCTGCTCATGGATTGGAAGAATTAACATTATTAAAATGGCCATCCTCCCAAAAGCAATGTACAGATTCAATGCTATTCCAATAAAAATCTCAATGACATTCTTCAAAGAAATAGAACAAATACTGATGAAATTCATATGGAACCACAAAAAACCATGAATACCCAAAGCCCTACTGATGAAAACAATGGAGAAAGGAGGTATCACACCTCCAAACTTCAAGCAAAACTACAAAGCCATAATAATTAAAACAGTTTGGTATTGGAACAAAAACAGACACACAGACCAATGGATCCAAATAGAGAGCCCAGAAATAAAGCCACATTTATATGGACAACTAATCTTTGACAAAGGAGCAAAGAATATGCAATGGGAATTCAATAAATGGTGCTGGGAAAACTGGACCACCACATGCAAAAAATGAAACTTGACCACTACCTTTCACCATACACAAAAATCAACTAAAAATGGGTAAAAGAAGTGGGTATAGGATGTGAATCCATAAAACATATATAAGAAAATATAGGTAATACACTACATGACATACACCTCAGTAACATCCCTAAAGACTCATCACTCAAAGCAGTGACAGTGAAGGAAAGGATAAACAGTGGGGACCACATCAAATTAAAGAGTCTCTGTACAGAAAAAGAGACACTAACCAAAAGAAAGAGACACCCCCACTGATTGGGAGAAAATTTTTGCACTCCATAAAACTGATAAGGGACTGATCACAAAGATATACAAAGAACTCACAGGACTCAACAAAAACAAAGTAAACAATCCAGTCAAGAAATGGGCAGAAGAACTTAAAAGACATTTCTCCAAAGAGGAAAAGCAAATTGCCAACAGGCATATAAAAAAATGTTCAATATCCCTTATCATCAGGGAAATGCAAATCAAAACCACACTGAGATACCACTTTACACCAGTAAGAATGGCACATATTTAAAAAAAAAACTAGCAACAACAAAAGTTGGTGAGGATGTGGAGAAAAAGGAACTCTCCTGCCCTGCTGGTGGGAGTGCAAACTGGTCCAACCACTATGGAGAGCTGTCTAGAGGTTCCTCAGTCTACTGAAAATGGAGCTACCATATCACCCGGAAATTCCACTCCCAAGGATCTACCCAAAGGACACAAAAACATTGATTCAAAAGAACAACTGCACCCCTAAGTTTACTGCAGCACTATTTACAATAGGCAATACCTGGAAACAACTCAAATGCCCAAAAATAGATGACTGGATCAAGAAGATGTGGTATATATACACAATGGAATACTAGAGAGATAAACCAAAAAAAGCAACCAAAAAAGATAAACTCATGCCATTTGCAGCAGCGTGAATGGAGCTAGAAAGAATTATGCTCAGTGAAATAAGCCAGAAGGAAAAAGAAAAATATTGGATGGTTTCACTTATAGCAGGAATATAGGGGAACCAAATAAGACATCAGTGTAAAAAAGTAACAACAGTACAAAACACCACAAAGCAAAAACAGACAATTATCAATCAGAGACATACTGCAGGGGAGGAGGGAGAGAGATCAGAGGGAGGGAGGGAGGAGCACAGGGGACTGAGGTGATAGTGCACAGGTGCATTGGGGAAGGAAATTCTATGGGAACTCAACCTGAGGGGGTGGGGGGAAGAAAATATTGTTTAAAAATGAACAATGATGCAAAAAAAATTTTAGAAATTTAAAAATATTATTTAAAAAATTTAAAAATAAAATCAGGTATTATAGCCCCTCAAAGCTGGCTTTCCCACTACCAAGTCTCAAACCTACCTGCCTTTGCATAGGTTGCTATGAGGAGATCATCAGGTTTTGCTTGGAAATTCCAGATATTGTCCCAGTTATCACTTATCAGCTTGGTCATGAGGACTCCGTCCACCTCTTGGGTTTCTGGTTGTATGTCTTTTCCCTCCAGGTGGAGATCCTTCATTTTCTCCAAGGACATCTTTCTATTTGGACCTGCCAAAGGTGCTTCAAAGAAATGTGTACTATGTCATTTCATACCTTACAATAGTCATTTCTTTAAAAATATATACTATACTCTGAGAAAATCAGGAGAAATGTGTTTTATGTCAATTTAAGTGCAAGAAATATGTTTTATCTTAAGTGAGTGAAGTCAAAACTGTGGGAGCCTATGGCATTTTAAATAGATTTGTTTCAGAGTATAAATTTGATAAAGCAAAAGAAGATAGATGCAGCAGAGAAAAACAGAAGTGGAAGATGATGGATTTGACTCACTCATCAGCAATGATCTGGTTAAGGTGAGCGAGAGGAGGTGGCCATGAGGGGGACCAAAGCAGGAAGTTCACTAACCCCTATCAAGTGTGAGCGACAAAAGAAGACCAGATCAGAGTCAGTGTTCAGGTTAGCTGGATACAACCTGGTGTGGAAGCAGGTTGGGGCAGCGCATTGATGAAGCTGACTCAGCAGGACAGCTAGTGAGCTGAGAGAAGCTCCAGAAGCAGGTGAGGCTTCACTCCCTGGAGGTGGGTTCCCAATCAGCACAATACCATCAAAAGTCTTCACTGTCGCCATCTAGATCACACCAGTCTCCTGGCTCCACAGCTCCAGAATCCCCATCCTGCCCTGGATCTCTGGCTGAATAGCAACACTCCCTGGCGAAGGAGGTAAGTTCAACTCTCCTGGGGGAGTAACCCCAACTGGATGCAGTGATATTTTCTTTAGTGGAAATTAAATTTATTGTAGACATCTTTATTGTAGACATTTTTCTTGATTCTTAAATTTATTATAGAAATATAATAAAGTAAATTGAGCCATAGCATTATTCTTTCTAAGTTTAAGAATAATGTTTGCACATTTTAGTAAGTACTTGTTAAATAAAAGCATCTGTAGTGTAAATGATTTTCAGGCTTTTCTGCTTTCCCACCATTAGACTGCATTCTGTGATGGCAGGCACCTGCATTTGTTACATTGTTACAAGTTTGGTTGTTTACTTCCGTGGGCCATGGCTGTAGTATTGATATATTCACCAAGAGAAGCAGAGGCAGGAGAGAGCAAGAGACAAGGTCAGAGAGGCCAGTAAAGAGTGAAGGTTCACTGGGGGCTGAGAGGCCTGCCAGACTCCTGCATTTCTCCCCCCTCCCCACACCCCTGCTCGCCATGTACCTGGTTTTAAAAACTCAATAAAAGCCTGAGAAAGCCACTGAGGGCTCCACAACTCTCCTTTACCCTACCTGCTGGGATCACAGAGAACCAGCTCTCTGCCTTCCTGGCACTACAGCATCCTTGCAATGTTAGCATGTCTAACAGATGAGTCTTGCAAGTAGAGAAGTTAATATGTTACTGAATAATATTTAGATTTGGGATTTTAGTTTGAAAATATAGACAATTTTACTTAGTTCATAAATATTTAAGAGAATGTAGACTCACTATGTTCATAAGCTTAATTAGTAGATTTGTGATTTATTGAAATAATTAGAAATTTTTTGTTTTGTTATTGTTAAGCAACTGAAGTGCTTGAAAAAGAAAATGAAGCATAGCAGATTAAATGCAACTTAAAATATTTTGAATAATTTTATTTACTAGGTTGAAAAGCCTTTGTCAGTGGAAAACATTTACCCATATTCACCAACACTCTGCAGCTTCTTCTGGGGTGCAAAACTCTGGTTCTAGCCTTAATTCTGAGCTTTGCTTTCCTCATCTGCAGAATAGAGGTTGGGGATTGTAGGGTAAGGAAAAAGTGTCAGGCTTTTCTGCCCTCCCACCATTAGGATAGATGATGGAACCCTGTGGTCCTGAATGCATGCCTGATGGTGGGCACCTGGAATAGGGTGTGGGCTTCTGTAGATGGGATTCACCTGGTCTAAGACTGGGTTTTTAAGGGCAGCGTCACAGGGACGCCAGCAGAAGCTGAGAGAAAGAGAAGCCAAGAGAGAAGCAGAGCCATGAGAAGAGCAGAGAGAATGTGAGAGAAGATCGGAAAGCCCAGAGTAAAGACTTGCTGGGGGCTGGGAGGACTGCCAGCTTCCCAGGCCCCCAGTATCCCTTCCTGCCATATGCTGGGTAAATCCCAATAAAAACCTGCAAAACCACTGAGGACTCTGACTCCTCCTTTACCAGTTCTGCATGGGATCCTAGAAAACCTGCCCTGTGTCTATTCCTGCCCCTACAGGGATGGTCAGAAAATACCTCTAAGTTTCCTCTGAATTAATAATAGCATCCTGATTTAATGTTTTCCTTACCTAAAAGTCAGATAAATGTGTGACATTTACAGGAAGTTTTTGCTTTACTCTTTCCTCAATCCTAACGTTTAAAGTGATCATCCAGAAAGAAAAAGAAAAATACCAGATGGTCTCACTCATAGCAGGAATCTAGAAAACTTAAATAAGGGACCAGGAAAATGAATAACTATAAGAAAGTGAAAATCAAAATCAACAAAAAACTATGAACCAGAGACACTCTATGGGGGGTGGGGGAGGGGAGGGATTGGGGTCAAAATAAGGGGATTGCAATTGTATGGGGAATATAAAAATAAAATAAAAATAAAAAAAATAAAGTGATCATCCAGTACACGCAATTATGTTCTTCACAGAGCTTGACTTTGGGACTTGCCAGCACCTATCCTCCCCTACCTTGGGGATCCTTGTGCATGTATTGCTCACCACATGCAGGCCTGTCCTACTAGTCTGTTCCTCCTCCCTTCTTCTCCTGACCCAAGATTACTGCTCAAGTGTTACATTCTTAAAGGTCTATCATTTTCAATCAGCTATAGGTGCTGGAGCACCCCAGGGATGCCTCTGTGATTTCTGGGGAGGTTTGGGTACATGTGGCCCCGAGTGGTGAGTTCTGCGCCCCTCCCTCCAGCTTGTCACCTAGGCAAGTTCACGTTCACCTGTCTTCCATTTTGGGCTTCAATATACATATTGTTTTGAAGAAAGAGCTCTGGGATTTAACAAAACAAATGTGACAACCACCATTTTAGGTCACTGTTCTCTGATTCTAATGTGACAATCAGTCCATGCTAACATGTTTAACTTTTCCAGGAAATAATGACCAAAAATCAAAAGTGAGGAAGCACATTGAAGATGGAGGAGAGGCAACTGGAGAGCTACACTAAAGTAGCCTGAAGAAAAAGAGAAATTTTTGGTGTACTTTTTTTGTCTTGAAAGAGTAAAAAAATAAAATACACTAGAACATTCTTCAGCACTAAAAAAGAAATGAGCTATCTATCCATGAAAAGACATGGAAACAGAAGGTACAGATAAGGTATTGTGGAGTGTAGTTAATGACTGCATACACACACACACACGCACACACACACACCACACAAAACAATTATAAAAAAACACTTCTATAAGAAAGACAAGAACTATACCTAGAGATGTCTGCCCTGAGCACATGAAGAGTTCCCAGGATAAAAAAAAAAGTGATGTCTGAGGACAGGGGCAGACCCATTCAGGTGGGACAAGGTCAAACCATTTTGTAGACAAAATAGCAACCCCCATCCTTATAGTGAGTGACTGGAAGTTAAGAGCAGATTCATCTGTTTTCAATAAGCCTCATTATTTTTTAAAAAATTTATATTTTTATACATACAAGAACTGGGGTAGAGGCCAGAGGTGCAGGGGGCTAGAGGATTCACCAGAGATAGAGTGGAGAGCAGAACAGGAGGATTGACTGAAATACACTGCTGAGGGGAGCAGAAGGGAGCTGTGGGAGACACAGGAGAGGTCTGCTGCACCATGTGGGTCAGGTCCCTGGCAGGATCATACTCCTGCTGCAGAAGCTGCAGATAGCTTCATAGTGCTGTGCTTAATCCCTTTGCCCAACAGAGGGACCTCAACAAGCCTCTTTAATGGAGTTCATTAAACACTGAGTACAAACATCCTCTGCAGATGAGAGTCCCAGTGCCTAAGGGCCTCCCACCTAACTAGAGGAATCTAAATTCTGGTACCAGAATGACCAAAAGCAGACCAGGTGACTCCCCTCCTTCTTACCAGTGTGGACAAAGCTAAAGTTTCTAGGTGTGGAAAGAAAAATTACCCCAATTCCCACCTAACTGCTCAGGAAGGAAGAGAATGATATTGCTTCCTGCCTAACCTTGTCCCAAATTACACACATAAGTGCTACTGTTGCTTGCAGACCCAGCCCTGACCTATAGATTTCCTTGTGGGGAAAAACAGAATTGCACATGGCCGCCTCTCCTGTGCCTGGTGAGGGTGGGACTTTCACCCTGGGCTCTCATGGGAGTTTCAGGCTCCTGGGGTCCCGCCTTTACCACAGCTAAGCAGGTGGAGGTGTGTGTAAGGCAGGGCATGACCAAAACTAGCAAGTGAATGCCCCCTGCTCACGTACCCCCCACTGCAAGTCCGGGCAGAATATGAAATGTAGCCCACTGCACCAGGGACATATCTTGCTTCCTATGTATTTAATTGCATCCTTGTGTGGTTTGCTTGGACTCAAGGCAGGGTAGGAGCCAACACTACTGCAGGGGCCCCTGGCCAAGCAACACCAGTGCCCAGCTGAGGATGAGGTTCAGTTCTAAAGCTCTTTATTCCAGTGGAATCTAGAGAGTTCTGTAAGGTCACAGGACAGTTCACTGACTTGATCATGCTGGGCTCATGACCCATGTTCATGTCTCAGTATCTATAGCATCTGAGCAGGTTTAGTGAGAGGTCCATCTGACATTGGGCTTAGGGGTTAAGTTTCAGGCAGCCTCTGATGCTGGTTAATCATTGAGCTGAATCATCTCACCCTCCTGTCTCTCCTTTACCTTGGCCAAAGTCCAGGGAGCTTCGGACCCACCTGCTGCCCATTGCCCTCCCATTCTGTTAATGCAGAATATGCTAGACCATCTGTGGACCCAGATGTCAGAACTGAGTGTGAGTAGTTGTCTGGCCCAAGCCCTTTCTAAGGATAATAATTGAGGAAGAGGAAACCCTTACTGTAGGCAAAAGAAAGACAAAGAATACCTTTGTAGTTCTGACCCTTCAACCCCCCTTCTGCAGTCCACTACCCTGGACCCCTGAATCTGCTGTTAATTTCCCCTTCAGTTCTTTTCAAAACTTCTAGGACTAGGTGGGGGAATATGGCTCAGTAATAACACCCTGTAGGGTAAAGAAAATGTCAGGCTTTTCTGCCCTTCTGCCATCAGGATAGATGATGGATCCTTGTCCTGAATGCATGCCTGATGGCGGGCACCTGGAGTAGGGTGTGGGCATAGGTAGATGGGATTCACCTGGGCTAAGACTGGGCTTTTTAAGGGCGGCGTCACGGGGGCGGCCAGTAGCAGCAGCAGCAGTAGAAGCCGAAGCAGAAGCCGAAAGAGAAGCCGAGAAGCAGCAGAACGAACTACAGATAAGTCAGATAAGCCAGCACCCCTGCCTGCCATATGCCTGGAGAACCCCAATAAAAACCTGCAAAACTACTGAGGACTCTGACTCCTCCTTTACCCGATCTGCATGGGATCAGAAAACCTGCACTGTGCCCAGTCCTGCCTTTACACACCCTCAGCAGAGAACCAAAGCTGGACTCTCCTGGGAGACCTGGGCCCTGTTTTAGGACAATCTCAGCCATCTGACAAACACTTTGGGGAATATTCCTTCATGGGTGTGGACTGGCACATCTTCCACCGGCAGCAAAGCAAAAACTGGCAACAATTTTTTGGCTGCAAAGAAGGGGGTCTAAGTAAACTCTGAGGTAAGAAGTTCCCCTTCATCCAGGAAGGCCACTCTGAAACTAATCAACAGAACCCATGGGAAATTTGGGACTAAAACCAGAAAAGTATTTTTTTTTCCTCCTTCTTGCCTTTGAAAAAGATGTTTTCCTCTGATCAGCTAGAGGAAGTGAAGGACTCCCCTTCTTCCCCACCTTGCTCTCTGCTCTCCTTTCAGGAAACTAATCTGCTGCCTCCGCATGAGAGCTTGCAGGCAATACTCACAAGATTCCCCAGGCAAGTGGTTTTCCAAGACCTTGATCTTTGCTGACACTGGGAGACTGTGCTTTTTTAGACTCTTCCCCCTGGAGGAGTTATGAGCTCTGAAGGCCCGGCTGTTGAGCTCTTAAGAATCATATCCCTTTGTTCCCTTGATATAGGACCTGCTTGAGGCAGGTCAGGGACTGGCTACACCCACATGCTTAACAATCGAGAGAGGAGGGAAAGGAAGTAGCCAATGAAATTTCTACTCATAATCTTGACAGCTAGCCTGGCTCTCAGTTCCAACCTGCTCTGCCCTGCAGATGCCTATTCCCTTACCCTGGCAGACCATTTTGGAATTGCAAGTTTGGAGTCACAAGCAGTAGCGATCACATGACACGTGCCTCATGTTCCCTCCTGTCGCTGTGTGTACATCAATAATTGGTCAGGGAAGTCTTTCCCAGTGAACCCAGTTGGGTTCTCAGAATTCTTCTTAACAGTTTTCAGAGAGTCACTTAAAATTGATGAGTTAGCTAAAAGATGCCAACTGTTTGCCATTGCTGATATATGAGGTTCATAATGTTCTGACTGAATTATAGTCAAGGGTTAAAAATGCAATGGAAATCTTTTTGTTGTATGTTTTTTATTTGCAATTCTTTTCTGCATTTTTATTATATTTATGAATTTACATTTGTGCCCACTTTGGTAATTAGCATGGACTCCCAAATAAATTAAGTCAAACAATAAACAGCTAACATGTATTAAAGTCTAATATTTATTAGACTTATACAACTCATATACAATTAGTATAATACAATTAGTATAATAAGTAATACATCTATTACTTATACTAATATTTATACAATTAGTATACAATTAGTATGATAATACAATTAGTACAATTAGTATAATAAAACAATTAGTGTAATACAATTAGTATAATAATAAGTAATACAACTATTACTTATACTAACATTTATTAGACTTGTACAATGATTTACTAGTCACCAGACAACTAGTGCAGTTCAATGCCAGCATGCTAACTTTAAATACACAGAATCAGAGTTTTAGCTCTATTAGTTTCTCCAGACTTCAAAGCAATGACATTAGATTCTAAAAATAAGATTAGCTTATGAATTAGATTATAAGATTAGATCAGAAAACTTATAAATTGTTGTAGGGTAAGTGAAAAACCATCAGGCTTTTCCACCCTCCCTCCATTAGCGTTGAAGGTGGATCCCTGTGAACCTGCATGATCACCTGATGGTGGACACCTAGAGTAGTGTGTGGGCATGCATAGGTGGGCACACCTGGGCAGAGACAGGGCTTATAAGGTGGTGTCACGAGAACGCCAGCAGAACAAGAGAAAGAAGAGAAGAAGAGGAGAAGAGGAGAGCAACAGAACAAGAGCAGAACCAGCAGAGATGCAGAGACCACGAGAGAACGCCAGAGAACCCAGAAAGAGTGAAGGTTTGGTGGGGGCTGTGAGGCCTGCCAGATTTCTGCCCGCCCCGCCCGACGCCACTCCAGCATCCCTGCCTGCTGTCTACCACGTAAACTCAGTAAAGCCTGAAAAAGCCACCAAGGGCTCCAGAACCCTCCTTTACCCGTCTGTTTGGATCATAGAGATCTTGCACTGTGCCATCCTGCCCCTACAATTGTTTAACATCTTAACATGTTAAACTGATCATCTTATAACATTACCAAGAAATTTATATGCCTATTTCTACATTTTATAAATGTTGTTAAACTACGTCCATCTAATGTTATTTGCTTAAAAAATAATAAACAAATGAAGATACTTGCTTTACATTTCTAAGTTATGAAACTTTAAATCCTAAAACACCCTACGTTTGATCTCTATTATAAGATCTGCTTACTCGGGGGTGGAGGGCAGGGAGAGATGCAAATGATGGAAAACAGCATATTTCTATTTACAAGGAAGGACAATTTCTGGAAATCTTATGTTCTGAATATTCAGTAACACTATTGTATTCACCAACTCTTGAGGACCACAACCAGAACATACATCATGGTTGTCTGAATGATATGTGTTTAATTATGAATAACAAGTAAAATATTTAATAATTGTTTTGTTTCTGCTACACACACAAAATGCCTTGGAACTTCTAAATGGATTAGTCAATGGGAAGGATAGCAGAATCCTAAAAGAAAAATGACCAAGGAAGACAGGACTGCTGTTTACATCTGGACTACAATTGAAAATTATACGATCTGTGGGTACTGCAGAGTGCAATACAGAGTATAGGCACTTATTCGGGTAATTAATAACTAGATATTTTTAGGATTTTTGGTCTGAATTCTCTAAGTAGATAAATGGTCATTATCTGTTCATCCATCCATCCGTATGTCCACTTCATTATGCCACAGATACTGAGCACCTTCCTTGTGCAAGGCACGGCTTTAATGTTGATATTGTGGAGTGGAGCTTCGAATCTATGTAGGGAGACAGATAATGAAAGAATAATAAACTAGATTGCAGCAGGTTTTATGCTCTTAATGGGAGGGTAATGGTCAAGAGTTATGAAAATACTGTCTAAGATAGTAGACTTTTGACTTGAAGGAGCCAGGCTGGTGAAGAGCCATGGCAAAAGAATGCCAGGCAGTGGGAACTTCAGGTCCTTCGACCCAGGACTTGACCTGCTTCTGAACCAATAGGAAGCTAAATACTCTGAGTATAACCATGAGGGACAAATGGTAGAGGCAAGATCAAAAGAGGGATGAGAATCAAGTCAAGCAGGCTTTGGGACTAGACATGAATTTGGGTTTTATTCTTAATCAAGAGGAACCTTTTAAAGAGCCTATATTCTTTGCGTAGAATCAGAGATCTAATTTACACTAGCCAGAGAGAATGCTGGTTGCTTTTGGAAAATCATATATAGGGGACAGGTATGTCAATAACAAGAAAGCTCAGAAACTCTTCTGCAGCCAAATAATTGTTCGCTAGAACTTACTTAGCTTTAGGGTTATGCATTTTATGAATATGTTCTGGATTACAAATGTCAGCAATGATCATGGGGACAAACATGGACTCTGGCTAAGATTACACATCCGTGTTGTCCCTGAAGAAAGAGCCAGTCACAGATCCCAGCTGTAATACCTGTTGGTCCCTTTTCAGTGGATACACCTGTTGGACTGTATTGGTTTACTATTTGGACACCTGCAGAGATTAATTTTTTTCTCGACATAATAGAAATGCTTTCAGGGAAAACCAGCCTCACTGTTCATTTACCTGGGGACTTAACACAATTTCATCATTGACAGAAATAAGCTCAATTAGGTACAAACACAACAGGATTAAATAATTGTTTACCTGCTCATGAGGATGTGGACAACATGTGAAAATAGGCTTGTCGTACCACCCACAAACTTCCTCCTTCCTTGCCACGTGAAGAGCAAAAATGCACTTGAGAGAAATTTACCTCTTAGAAAACAACAGGACTATAATTTAAGTAACTCTGTATTTGAAAACAATGCAAAACAAAACAAAAAACTTTGTAGGGGAAAAAATGTAAATTTTTCTAAGACAGTGTCCCACTGCTAAGAAATATGCTACCCTAACATTTATTTCCTTAATAAGTTCTTTAATAAGGCCTCCCCTGGTGGTGCAGCAGTTGAGCCCTGGGTTGTGAGTCTGCCTGCAGCCTCTGCAGCACCAGTTCAATCCCCGGCCACCGGCGAGGATCCCACCAAAATAAATAAATAAATAAATAAATAAGTTCTTTAATAAATACTAAAGTTCCTAAGATTTGGGGCTATGTCCCACCTGCCTCTCCCCAGTGTCTATAATTTGCCTAGTTTGGAGAG
Organism: Talpa occidentalis; assembly: GCF_014898055.3. Taxonomy (NCBI): domain Eukaryota; kingdom Metazoa; phylum Chordata; class Mammalia; order Eulipotyphla; family Talpidae; genus Talpa; species Talpa occidentalis. Next base: position 68,167,739 of record NW_023604861.1, read on the forward strand.
GGAGGTCATAGGACAATGTAGGAGAAGATCTCAGTGGGGTAGATACTGGAGGATTGTAAAGGGATTTGGAATAATAGAAAATCTTCACATTTCTTCAAGGGGAGACCTATAGTTGTCAAACTAGGGGAGCTGGGTTTCGTAAAAGTAAACTGCTCTGACTCCAGAGTTGAAACAGAACTGTATTAACCTTTGGGGGGTTAGAAACTCATAATGGTGATGAAGGGGTATAGGGTAAGGTAAAAAGTATCAGGCTTTTCTGCCCTCACCTGGGCTGAGACTGGGCTTTAAGGGCGGCATCACAAGGACACCAGCAGAAGCAGAACCATGCGAGAGCAGAGCAGCAGAGACCACCAGAGAAAGCCGGAAAACCCAGGCAAGGTGAAGACTTGCTGGGGGCTTGGAGACCTGTCAGCCTCCTGACCCCCCAGCACCCCTGATCGTCATGTACCTAGTAAATCCCAATAAAAGCCTGAAAAGCTGCTAAGGACTCCAGGACTCTCTTCTCCTTACCCGGTCTGCTAGATTAGAAATCCTGCCCTGTGCCCCTTTCTGCCCCCTACAAGGGAAAAAAGCAATAAAAACAAATGTATGTGGTAAAAGGGCACCATCACACAAGCATTCCCACCTGGCCCAATGACTGGTCTCTATCTAAGCAGGGCTGCATTCCAAAAGAAAGGAATTAAATCATTGGACCAGTTTGTGTTCCCATAAGCAGTGTAGGAGAGTGCATTTTTCTCCACATCCTCACCAACATTTGTTGGTGTGCCATTCTCACTGATGTAAGGATGTACCTTACATGATGTTGAACATTTTTTCATATGCCTGTTGGCCATTTGCATTTCTTCTTTGGAAAACTGTCTTTATAGTCCCTCTGCCCATTTTTTGACTAGGTTGTTTACTTTTTTTGTTGAGTCTCATTAGCTCTTTGTAGATCTTTGTGATCAGTCCCTTGTCATTAGTATTGTGTGAAAAAATTTTCTCCCAATCAGTGGGGTGTCTCCTTATTTTGGTTAAAGTTTCTTTTGCTATATAGAAGCTCTTTAATTTTGTAGTCTCAGCTCTTTATCTTTTCTTTTACTTTCTTTGCTTTAAGTGATGTGTCTTTAAAGTTGTCATGTAGTATGTAGTATGAGATGTATGTCATGTAGTATTTTGCCTATATTTTTAAAGCTGTGTGGAGGTTCCTCAGACTACTAAAAATAGAGCTTCCATATGATCCAGCAATTCCACTCCTAGGGATCTACCCAAAGGACACAAAAACATCAATTCAAAAGAACACCTTCAACCTTATGTTTATTGCAGCACCATTTACAATAGGTAAACTTTGGAAATAACCCAAATGCCCAAAAACAGATGAGTAAATCAAGAAGATGTGATATTTATACACAATGAATATTACTTAGCAATTAAAAAGAATAAACTCATGTCATTCACAGCAACATGGATGCAGCTGCAGGGATTAGGCTCAGTGAAGTAAGTCAGAAAGAAGACGCCATATTCAAGACAGGGAGCTTTGCATCAGGACCTCACCAAAACTGTGTGGAACTGAGAAAGTCTATCCCCACAGTCAGAAGTGAGATGAAAAGTACACAAAAGCCAGGACCCGCGTCTGTCCACGGGTTGGAGCCCAGAAGAGGATCCAGAGATTTGGAGCCCAGTGGGTGATCCAGCCACCGCCAAGGAAGACTGAGGGCACCGGGAAATGCTTTCCAGATGCCATATTCAAGATAGGAGCTTTGCATCAGGACCTCATCAAAACCGTGTGGAAATGAGAAAGGGCTAACCCACAGTCAGTGGTGAGCTGAAAATCACACACAAGCCAGGCCCTGCGTCTGGCTGTGAGTTGGGGCCCAGAAGGGGATCTAGCGATTAGGTGCTCAGGGGGTGATCCACCACCACCAGGGCAGACTGTGGGACCTCAAGAACCCCCTCTGAAATGAAGTAAATACAGAGGGAGGGGATTTTCAGGGACAGCACCCATCAACATACCCATAGTACCACTGCCCTCCTGGAATTCTGGCATAAAAGTATAGGACTCAACTGGGCCACCAGATTCTGACATCCCAGAAGGAGAACACCAAATGGATGCCAGCCAGTTCCAGTGACAAAGTGTTCCAATGCAAAGGACAAATTAGAAAACAAGCAGCAGGGAGAAGAAAAATTACAAGCAACCAAGCAATTCCTCAGGGAAAAGACACACCACAAAAAGAAAATCAACCACCAGATTGCAACAGCAGTGACTTGGAAGAACTTCTGAACTTTCCCAATAGAGAATTTAAAATTGCCATGATTAAAAACTGAAGGAAGTTGAAAAGGAAAAGAATGATATGGGAAAAATAATCAACAATCAGAAGAATGAAATTGAGTCCTTAAAAAGGGAAGTGAAAGAAATGCAAGAGATCAAAGGATTAATGGAGGAGCTAAAGAACTCTGGGAAAGCAATGAAAGTAGAATAGATGAAATGGAAGAACAAATATGTACTCTCAAAGACACAGAAATAAAAAGAACCAAAACAGACAGGGAAAGAGAAGTATGAAGGAAAAAGAATGAAGAAAGACTTCGGGAAATATCTTACTCCATGAGGAAAGGAAATATAGGAGTATAAGAATCCCAGAAGGAGAGGACGGAGATATAGGAACAGAGAAAATATTCAAGAATAATCGAAGAGAACTTCCCAAACATGAAAAAGGAGCTGAAAATAGATATACAAGAAGCAAGAAGAACACCAAACATCCATGAAACCAAGAACACCACACTTCCAGGAAAAATACAGCAAGACACATAAAGGAAAAAACAATGAAGCTTACAAGAGGGCAGAAACACATAACATACAAAGGAAAACCAATCAGACTTCTCCAAAGAAACACTATGGACAAGGAGAGAGTGGAGGGACATAGTCAATAAACTCCAAGACAACAAATGCCAGCCAAGAATACTTTATCCCGCAAAGATTTCCTTCTTCTATGAAGAAAAAATAAGGACCTTCTCAGACAAATAGAAACTCCAGAACTTCATTACAACTAAACCCTACTCCAAAAAATACTACAAGGGGTCCAAAGCCAGAAACAACAGAGGGATGAATAAGAACGAAACGACAAAAAAAAAAAAGAGAGAGACAAAATGGCAAATACAGATGCTAATTTATCAATATTAACTCTAAATGTAAATGAACTAAACTCTTCATAAAAAGACACAGTTACAGGTTGGAATAAGAAACAAACCCAACCTTTTCCTGTCTCCAGGAAACACATTTAACTACAAAAGATAAAAATAGTCTCAAAGTTAACGGATGGAAAACAATCCTACAAGCAAATGGAGCAAAAAAGAAAGAAGGAACAGCTATACTTATATCAGATAAAACAGATTTCAAACTCAAAAAGGTAAAAAGAGACCCATATGGTCACTACATTATGATCAAGGGGACAATATATCAAGAATACATAACACTCATTAACATATACTCACCAAATGAAAGGGCACCAAAATATATCAGACAACTATTATCATTTCTGAAAACAGACATCAGAGAAAACACTATGTAGTAGGAGACATCAGCACATCACTATCAACAATGGATAGATCAACAAGGCAAAAAATAAATAAGGACACTCAAGCTATAAATAATGATCTAGACCTCATGGGCTTAACAGACATCTATAGAACACTGCACCCCAAAAATTTTCATACACATTTTTCTCAAGCAACACAGATCATTCTCCAGGATCAATTACATACTGGGACACAAAACAAACATCAACAGATACACTAAGATTGAAATCATACCAACCATCTTCTCTGACCATGAAGGCATCAAACTAGAAATAAACCATGAAAAGAAGGCAAGGAAACCTCCTACCTCATGGAAATTGAACCCAAACTACTGGAAGACCACTGGACTAACAATAAGATCAAAGAAGAAATTAAAAAATACTTTGAGTTGAACGATAAGGAGGACACCACTTTCCAGAATGTATGGGATGCAGCAAAAGCAAAATAAGATAAATCTACATAGCAATACAGGCACACATCAAGAAACAAGAAAGAATTCACATCTCAAAGAACTAGAAAAAGAACAACAAAAAAACCCCTAAAACTAGTAAAAGAAAGGAAATAATAAAAATCAAAGCAGAAATAAATGATATAGAAACTAAAAAAAAATCCAAAAGATCAATGAAACCAAAAGCCGGTTCTTCAAAAAAATAAATAAAATAGACAAACCCCTAGCTAGGCTCACAAAGAAAAAGCAGGAGAAAGCACAAATAAATAGATTCACAAATAAAAGAGGAGAAATCACAACAGACACAGGAGAAATCAAAAGAAAATCAGAAATTACTATGAACAGTTATATGCAAACAAGTTCAACAATCTATAAGAGATGGACAAATTCCTACAAGTTTACAATCACCCAAAGCTAGAAAAAGAAGAAATAGAACACCTAAACAGACCAATTACAAGCAGTGAAATTGAAATTGTAATCAAAACAATCCCCAAAAACAAAAGCCCAGGACCAGATGGATTTACAGATGAATTCTACCAATCATTCAGAAACAAAATAGTGCCTATCCTATACAAACTCTTTCAAAAAATTGAGAAGGAAGGGATAATACCAAACACCTTCTATGAAGCCAACATTACACTAATACCAAAACCGAACAAGGACAACACAAAGAAAGAAAACTACAGGCCAATCTCTCTAGTGAACACTGCTGCAAAAATCCTCAATAAAATTTTAGCTATCAGAATCCAACAATGTATCCATAAGATAATTCACCACGACCAAGTAGGATTCATGCCAGGGACAGAAGGATGGTTCAACATATGAAAATCAATGTAATCCAACACATCAACAAAAAGAAATATAAAAACCAGGACCTCCCCGGTGGCTCAGCAGGTTGAGTGCAGCTCTGTGAAGCTGTCTGTAGCCTCTGGAGCATGGGTTGATTCCCAGCCGGCCAGGGAGATTCCCACATGGTGAGGCAGACCTCTCCTGTCTCACTCACTGCTCTCCTCAGCAGTGCTTTCGGTTTGTCTGCCTGTTCTGCTCCCCACTCTGTGTCTGGTTAACCCTCTCACCCTCCCGCACCTCTAGCCTGTACCCCAGCTATTGTCTGAATAAAAAATAAATCTTTTTAAAAAAAGAAATATAAAAACCATATGATCATATCAATAGATGCTGAGAAAGGTCTTGACAAAGTACAACACCCATTTATGATAAGGGCCCTTGAAATTCTCATGATACAAGGAATATATCTCAATATCATAAAGGCCATCTATGACAAACCTATGGCCAATATTATTCTCAATGGTGAAAAGTTGAAAGCTTAAAATCTGGAACAAGACAAGGATGTCCATTCTCACCACTGCTTTTCAATATAATACTGGAAGTCCTAGCCAGAGCAATAAGACAAGAGAAAGACATACAAGGAATCCAAATAGGGAAGGAAGAAGTAAAACTATCACTATTCACAGATGATACAATAATATACATAGAGAACCCCAAAAGCTCCACAGAAAAATTAATCAAACTAATCAATCGGTTTATCAGAGTAGCAGGATATAAAATCACCACACAAAAATTAGTAGCTTTCCTATATACAAATAATAAATCTGAAGAAGAAGAAATCAAGAAAACCATCCCTTTCATTATTGCAACAAAAAAATAAAATACTTGGGAATAAACCTAACAAAAGAGGTGTAGGACCTATACAAAGAAAACTATAAAACACTGCTAAAAGAAATAAAAGAAGACACAAAGAAATGGAAAGACATACCCTGCTCATGGATTGGAAGAACTAACATTAGCAAAATGGCCATCCTATCAAAAGCAATTTACAGATTCAATGCTATTCCAATAAAAATTTCAATGTCATTCTTCAAAGAAATAGAACAATTATTGATGAAATTCATATGGAGCCACCAAAGCCCTGAATAGCCAAAACTCTCCGAAAAAAAAAAAAAAGAAGGGAATGGAGGTATCACATTCCCAGACTTCAAACTATACTACAAAGCCATAATAATCAAAACTGCATAGTACTGGAACAAGAACAGACACACATACCAATGGAACCAAATAGAAAACCCAGAAATAAAACCACAGATTTACAGTCAACTAACCTTTGACAAAGGAACAAAGAATATGCACTGGAGCAAAGGAAGTTTGTTCAATAAATGGTGCTGGGAACACTGGGCCACGGCATGCAACAGAATGAAGCTTGACTACTACCTTACACCATGCACAAAAACCAACTCAAAATGGACTGAAGAACTAGACATAAGACCTGAAATCAAAAAAATATATAGAAGGAAATATAGGGGAAACACTACATCTTTAAAGTAACATCAGTAACATCTTTAAAGACACATCACTCAAAGCAGTGATAGTGAAGGCAAGGATAAACAGCTGGGACTACATCAAATTAAGGAGCTTCTATACAGCAAAAGAGACATTAACTAAAATAAAGAGACACCCCACCAACTGGGAGAAAATTTTTGCACACAACACTAAGGGACTAATCACAAAAATCTACAAAGAGCTGACGAGACTCAACAAAAACAAAGTAAATAACCCAGTCAAAAAATGGGCAGAATAGCTAAACAGAAACTTTTTCAATAAGGAAATGTAAATGGCCAACAAGCATATGAAAAAATGTTCAGTATCACTTGTAATCAGGAAAATGCAATCAAAACTACAACGAGATACCATCTTACACCAGTAAGAATGGCACAAATTAAAAAAACTATCAACAACAAATGTTGGTGAGGATGTGAAGTAAAGTAACTGTCCTACACTGCTGTGGGAGTGCAAACTGGTCCAACTTTTATGGAAAGCTGTGTGGAGGTTCCTAAAAATGGAGCTTCCATATCCTAATGCTAGGAATCCACTCCCAGGTATCTCCCCAAAGGACACAAAAATATTAACTCAAAAGGACAGCTTCACCGCTATGTTTATTGCAGCACTATTTACAATAGCTAAGCTATGGAAACAACCTAAATGCCCCAAAATAAATGACTGGATCAAGAAGATGTGGTGCATATACACAATGGTATATTACTCAGCAATCAAAAAAGACAAACTTGGGCCTACCCTGGTGGCTCAGGCTGTTGAGCACACCACTGTGAAGCTGCCTGTAGCCTCTGCAGCATCGATTAGATCCCAGCCAGCCTGTGAGGGTCACACAGGGCACGGCAGACCTCTCCTGTCGTGCCCGCTGCTCCCCACAACAGTGTATTTCATCTGTCTGCCTGTTCTGTTACCTGCTCTGTCTCTGGTGAATCTTCTCACCCTCCCACTCATTTGGCCTATACCCCAGTTCTTGTATAAATAAATAAATCTTTAAAAAAAAAAAAGATAAACTCATGCCATTTGCAGCAACATGAATGGAGCTGGAAGGGATCATGCTCAGTGGAATAAGCCAGAAAGAAAAAGAAAAATACCAGATGGTCTCACTCACAGTAGGAATTGAGAAAACCCAAATAAGGGATCAGGAAAAAGACTAACTATAATAAAATCAAAACCAAATTAACAGGCAACTATAAACCAGAGACACACTATGGGGGTGGAGAAGAGAGTAGGATCAAAACAAGGGTGGTGGGAATTTTACAGGGACTATAAACAAGATGAAAATGCAAACATTGTACAAAAATGAAAAATGATGCAAAAAATATATAAAATTAAAAAAATAAAATAATAAAATGGTTAAAATTGTCGATGTTTAAAAAAAATTCAGTACCAGCTAAATAAATAGGGAGATAAATAATTAAAGGATACTTATATATCTTGCTTTGTTAGAAAATACAGTAAAATAAATTAATGTCTAATAGGCTCAGTCACAATTGTGTGTAGTATCTCTAGGGAAAACACTAGTAAAAGAAACAAAACAATATATAACTGCTTAACTAATAGAGGAAATAAGAAGAATAATGAAAGTCAATCAGAAGAAAAACAAAAGAGGTGAACAAAAACTAATAAAAACAAGCAGAAAGAACACAGTAGGATATAAACTTATTCCAAATATATCAGTACTTTCTATTAAACGTAAATGGACTAAACATAGGTTTTCCCTGCTAACCAATGTAGAAATTCCTATTTAATATGATTTGGCAGGGAATGCTATCTCTGTAACTTAATTGTACTTTAAAAAAATTTTGAGGTAATATTGATTTACAACACTGTATATGATTTAGAGTTACAGGTTTATACCTCTTCACACCACACCCACCACCAAGACACCCCTAGAATTACTATTTCTTTATATGGAAAAATATTTGAGCTTTCTCAGACTGCCAAAGCATACCAAGTAGAAACATCCTACTTTTAGCTAGCAGAAGAAACCTGTACTCTAACCTAAAAATAAAAGTTATTGACTCCATAAAGAAACAACACCCAATTATAAAATATTTATAAGGGAAACATATAAAACACAATGAGAAAGAAACACTGAGAATAAAAAGATAGAAAAGGATATTGTACATGTGGAAATACTTATATAACTCTATATTAAACAAATTAACTTTAAGGCAAAAAAAAGTATAATTAAAGATAGAGAAGAATACTTTGTAAACAAAAGGCTTACATAACCAGAAGACTGCAATAGGCCAAAAACTGCATGCACCAAATAACATGGATTCAAAACACCTAAAGTAAGAACAATCTGACAAATCTAACAGAATTTTGGACTCACTTTTCAAGCTGGGGTGTGGTTTTACGCACAAATGTCAATTCATACCAACCAAAGAAATTAGAAAAAAATAAGGAGCTAATAGTTATGTATGTAATGATGGTTAAGTGTCCATAAAATGAAAAAAACTAGTTATAAAAAATATGCATAAAGTATCCTATTTCAGTAAAAATAAATAAAACTAAATATAAATATATGATTATATTTTAAGTGAAAGAGACAACTTCAGAAAAGTGCACACAAGGTCATTGTCAAAGGCTACATAATGGGGAAACAAGTAGGGGGAAGGGGCAGATTATGAGGTCTGCTTTTAGAGTTTCCTGCATTTTTATTACTTCACTTATTACTCTAAGCAGAAAAAGCATTGCTTTTGAAATCTGAAAACATTAAATAAAACCCTTGAGAATGGGGCCTCCCCTGGTGGCACAGTGGTTGAGCGCTGGGCTGCGAAGCTGCCTGCAGCCTCTGCAGTGCCAGTTCGATCCCTGGCCACCGGCGAGGGTCCTACATGCTGCGCAGACCTCTCCTGCCACACCCGCTGCTCCCCTCAGCAGTGTATTTCATAAGTCTGCCTATTCTGTTCCCTGCTCTGGCTCTGGTGAATTCTCTCACCCTCCTGTGCTTCTGACTGTAGCCATGCTTGTATAAATAAATAAATAAATCTTTAAAAAAAAAAAAAAAAACCCTTGAGAATGACATTGTGTGTAGGGCACTTTTTTCTATTCAGCTGAATCTGGTCTACTTTGGACTATAAAAACTCAGGTCACAGTAACTGTAGAGCTCATTAAACACTTCCATAGACAGTAAAAATAAAATCACAATTAGGCAAATATGACACTTAAACAATAAAAAAAGAGGATGACATTCTCTTTGCCTTGACATCTACTTTAAGAACTTCAAGAACCATCTTAAAGCACTATGCATCCATCACAACCACTTTCTATGAGGAGTCCACAAGCCCTGAATGTCTCCTCCCCGTGAGAGGAGACTCAATAACCAACTCATAAAGAAGGAGGGTGGTACTGTTATTCTTTCCGAGGGCTTTTCCAGGTGGAAAATCCATACCTAAATATAGAAATTCTACTCCTAACTCTGAGGATTTCTTCGTTGGTCTACCTAAATCATATTAATTTAGTTATAATCTACAAACTGAATTTGGCCCATCAACACTATTCTTACATATCAATTAAACATTAAAATAAGTGTATAAATTGAATGAATGGTGTTCATAGTCTTAACACTTAAATGGAATTGACTTTCTCTTCGGAGCCTTGGACTTGGCCTGTCACAGTGCCTTTGCTGGTGTTCATCACCCAGCCAACCACACCTATCTTTTTTGCCTCACCTTCTGTGTACTGGTTTCAGAGAAAACAAGAGACCAAGTCCAGCATCAAAAGTCTGAATTCATAATTGACTCTAACATTCAAAATATGCTACAATAATAACTATATTTATAAGAACCTTCATCTAAATTATATTGTTTGTTAAGTTCTACTTTCAATAAAGACAAGCACTAAACTGAGACAATAAATTGGGACTAGGAACTACTTCAAAAAACAATTTCCATTTGTTTTCCATTAGCTCCATAAAATTCAGTTAAATAGCACTGCTACCTGCTATCACTAAACTACATTGTTAATATGAGTTTCAAATGAGGATCACACCAAGATTTTCAATACTGAAGGAAAATATCCAGTTTTGATCAATATAAAGTACTCTATTGAAAGATTTTGACATTATTTTCTGTGGACTCTGGACTTGTCACACAAATGCTATATTTTTCATGGATAAAGCTATTATTATTAATAAATTTTTAAACATTTCTTTTCCTGGTTCCAAATTCAGGTTTACTACTGGAAAATAAAAACTAGCAAAATTTTTATTATGAATTATTTTGTAACAGGGTGGTCCCCAGGAAAGGAGGAGGTTCCAGTTTTCCTGCCCCACCCAAATGGAAGGTGGAGCTGAGCAGAAAGAGAAGAAGCTGCAGAGGAGACTGAGGGAGGAAGCAGGATGGAGCCAGAAGGAGACCTGGAGGAGGCGCATGGAGCCTAGAGATACGTGAAGAAACTGCGCTTGTCTTTTGGTCGTGGACTGGGTGACACAGATGTGGGTGAGACCCGTGGGGAGGTGACAATGGCAGCTTTTATCTTGATTTTGATTTTGCTCTTTTCCTTCCGGGCTTGTCTGGTTGTTTCTGACCCTTTTCTGTGGGTCCCCACTGGAAGATGCTTTAGACTTGTGGCAGGCTTTGGGGCCTTGCTCTGGGCCAATCCCATTTGGATGGAGTTTTACCCACAAGGGGATGGGTGACTTTGGGTGCTTCATTTAGAAACTAGATTCTTTGCCTTTCCTATATTGTTTCCTAGTTGTATTAACGTTCCTTCCCATTAAAGTCTCATGTTTTGTGTTAATGAGGTGGATGGCAGACCTCTATATAGAATAAGCAGGTTTGCGGGGTTTGGGCTGCCCCTCTCCCTGCCCTGTAACAATTTAACTACATTTTATTAAAATTCTAATGGGTTCGAGTGCATCTCTGCATCGCCATTTAGAACAGGGACCTTTCTTCTATAAAAACTGCTTGAAACCGGCAGAAGGCTCCCTGTGGAGCCAGAGGTAAGCTGGGAAGTTTGCCCAACCCAACCCAGCCCCTTCTGGCCAACAGTCTGAGCCCAGAGAGGGAGTGGGCACCCACAGCCAGGGCAGACTGGGTGCGAAGGAGAGTGCCTCTCTGCATAGCCATTTTAGAACAGGGACCTTTCTTCAATAAAGACTGCTTGTAAATATCAGTAGGCTCCCAGTGGAGCCAGAGGGAGAAGGTTCCCTGCGCAGTCAGAGGAGAGCTCAAGGTCCCCACAAGCCTGGTTCTGCCTGGCAGGAAGTCAGAGCCCAAAGGGGGATCCAGCGATTTGGAACCCGGAGTGCAATCCAGCTGCCCCACCACCAGAGAAGTCTGTGGGACTTTAAGACACACCTTTGTAATTAAACACAGAAGGAGGAGATATTCTGTGACAGTGACCATTAATATACTCAAAGTACTACTGCCTCACTAGACTTCTGGCATAACAGAATTTGACTCCTTTGGACTGCCAGTTTCTGAAACCCCCGAAAGAGCACACCAAAAAGATGCCAGCCAGTACCAGCGGCACAGTGTCCCAACGAATACAGCAAATTAGAAGAAAGGCAGCAGGGAAAAGAAAAACTACATGCAATGTAGCAACCCCTCAGGAAAAAGACACACCATAAAAAGAAAACTACCCACCAGCTTGCAACAACAGTGACTTGGAAGAACTTCTGAGCCCTCCAGAAAAAGAAATTAAAATTGCCATGATGAAAAAACTGACAGAAGTCATTAAGGAAAACAACGCTCAGAAGAATGAAATTGAGTCCCAAAGAGGGAAGTGAAGGAAATACAGGAGATCAAAGCATTAACAGAAGAGCTAAAGAATGCTGGGGAAAGCAGTGAAAACAGAATAGAGGAAATGGAAAAATGAATAAGCACTCTCGAAGACACAGAAATAAAAAGAACCAAAACAGAAAAGGAAAGAGAAGTACGAATGAAAAAGACTGACGAAAGACTTCGGGAACTATCTGACTCCATGAGGAAAGGAAATATAAGTTATAGGAATCCCAGAAGAAGAGGAGAGAGACCTGGAAACAGAGAAAATATTCAAGGAAATTATTGAAGAGAACTTCCCAAACATGAAGAAGGAGCTTAAAATAGACATACAAGAAGCAAGAAGAATACCAAACTTCCATGATGAAAGGAAAAAAACAGCAAGACAATTAATAGTAAAGCTCCCAAGACCCTAAGACATGGAAAAAAATAATGAAGCAGACATGAGGGAAGAAACAGATAACATACAAAGGAAAACCAATCAGACTGGCATCAGACTTCTCCGAAGAAACACTATGGGCAAGGAGAGAGTGGAGGGACATAGTCAACAGACTCCAAGACAACAAATGCCAACCAAGAATAATCTATCCTGCAAAGCTCTCCTTCCTCTATGAAGAAAGAATAAGGACCTTCCCAACAAGCAGAAACTCTGGAATTTCATTACGACTAAACCCCCACTCCAAAAAATACTACAACGAGTCCTAAAGCCAGAACCTCAGAGGGCCAAATAACAACGGAAGAAGGCCAAAAAAAAAAAAGCTATTTAAAGAATAAACAAATAAAATCAAAAGAAAGACAAACACAATGGCAAATACAGATGCTAAAAATATCAATATTAACTCTAAATGTAAATGGACTAAACTCTTCAATAAAAAGACACAGAGTTGCAGGCTGGATTAAGAAACAAAACCCAACCTTTTGCTGTCTCCAGGAAACACATTTAGATACAAAAGATAAAAATAGCCTCAATGTTAAAGGATAGAAAACAATCCTACAAGCAAATGGACCAAAAAGGAAAGCAGGAGCAGCTATACTTATATCAGATAAAACAGATTTCAAACTCAAAAAGGTAAAAAGAGACCCAACGGTCACTACATTATGATCAAAGGGACAATACTTCAAGAAGAAATAACACTCATTAACATATGCTCACCAAATGAAGGAGCACCAAAATATATCAAACAACAATTATCATCTTTGAAAACAGACATCAGAGAAAACACATATGTAGTAGGACACTTCAACATGCCACTATCAACAATGGATAGATCAACAAGACAAAAAATAAAGACACTAAAGCTCTAAATAAGGATCTAGAGCACTTGGGCTTAACATACATCTATAGAACACTAAACCCAAAAAATCTGAGTACATATTTTTCTCAAGTGCACACAGATCATTCTCCAGGATTGGTCACATACTGGGACACAAGACAAACATCAACAGATACACCAAGATTGAAATCATAACAACCATCTTTTCTGACCATGAAGGCCTCAAACTAGAAATAAACCGTAAAAAGAAGACAAGAAACTCTACTACCTCATGGAGATTGAAACCCACACTACTAGCAGACCGCTGGACTAATGAGGAGATCAAAGAAGAAATTAAAACATTCTTGAATTGAATGACAAGGAGGAAACCAATTTCCTAAATGTATGGGATGCAGCAAAAGCAGTAAGAAGAGGAAAATATATAGCAATAGAGGCTCACATCAAGAAACAAGAAAGAACTCAAAGAAACAACCTAATCTCAAAGCTCAAAGAACTAGAAAAAGAACAACAAAAAAAAAAACAGAAGAAAAGAAATAATAAAAACTAAAGCAGAAATAAATGAAATCAAAACTAAAAAAGCAATCCAAAAAATCAATGAAACCAAAAGCTGGTTCTTCAAAAAATAAATAAAATAGACAAACCCCTAGCCAGGCTCACAAAGGAAAAATTAGAGAAAGCACAAATAAATAGATCACAAATGAAAGAGCAGAAATCACAACGGACACAGCAGAAATTAAAAGAATAGTCAGAAACTACTATGAACAGCTATATGGAAGTAAGTTCAACAATCTAGAGGAGATGGACAAATTCCCACAACTCTACAATCACCCAAAGCTAGATAAAGAAGAAATAGAACACCTAAACAGACCAATTACAAGCAGTAAAATTGAAATGGTAATCAAAATCCTCCCAAAAAACAAAAGCTCAGGACCTGATGGATTTACAAATGAATTCTACCAAACATTCAGAAACGAATAAGTGCCTATCCTTTACAAGCTCTTTCAAAAAATTGAGAAGGAAGGGATAATATCAAACACGTTCTATGAAGCCAACATTACACTAATACCAAAACCGAACAAGGACAACACAAAAAAAGAAAACTACAGGCCAATCTCGCTAATGAACGCTGATGCAAAAATCCTCAATAAAATTTTAGCTATCATGATCCAACAATGTATCCATAAGATAATTCACCACGACGAAGTAAGATTCATTCTAGGGACACAAGGATGGTTCACCATCCGAAAATCAATCAACGTTATCCACCACATCAACAAAAAATATATAAAAACCATATGATAATATCAGTAGATGCTGAGAAAGCTTTTGACAAAGTGCAACACCCATTCATGATAAAAGCCCTTGAAATTCTTGGGATACAAGGAACATACCTCAACATAATAAAGGCCATATATGACAAGCCAACAGCCAGTATTAATGGCGAAAAGCTGAAAGCATTTCCATTAAGATCTGGAACAAGACAAGGATGTCCACTCTCACCACTGCTTTTCAATATAATACTAGAAGTCCTAACCAGAGCAATAAGACAAGAGAAAGACATACAAGGAATCCAAATAGGAAAGAAAGAAGTCAGACTATAACTATTTGCAGGTGATATGATAATATACATAGAGAACCCCAAAAACTCCACAGAAAAACTAATTCAACTCATCAATCAGTTTAGTAAAGTGGAAGGATACAAAATCAACACGCAAAAATCAGTAGCCTTCCTATACACAAACAATAAAGCTGAAGAAGAAGAATTCAAAAAAACAATCCCTTTTATTATCGAAACCAAAAAAAAAAAAATCAAATACTTGGGAATAAATCTAACAAAAGAGGTAAAGGACCTATACAAAGAAAACTATAAAACACTGTTAAAAGAAATAGAAGACACAAAGAAATGGAAAGATATCCCCTGCTCATGGATTGGAAGAATAAACATTATTAAAATGGCCATCCTACCAAAAGCAATTTACAGATTCAATGCTATTCCAATAAAAATTTCAATGACATTCTTCAAAGAAATAGAACAATTATTGATGAAATTCATATGGAATCACCAAAAACCCCAAATAGCCAAAGCTCTCCTTAAAAAAAAAGAAGGGAATGGAGGCATCACACTCCCAGACTTCAAACTATACTACAAAGCCATAATCATCAAAACTGCATGGTATTGGAACAAGAACAGACACACAGACCAATGGAATCGAATAGAAAATCCAGAAATAAACCTACAGATTTATGGTCAACTAATCTTTGACAAAATAGCAAAGAATATACATTGGAGCAAAAAAAGTTTGTTCAATAAATGGTGCTGGGAAAACTGGGTCGCTACATGCAAAAGAATTAAGCTCGACTACTACCTCACACCATGCACAAAAACTAACTCAAAATGGATTAAAGAACTAGACGTAAGACCTGAAACCATAAAATACATAGAAGGAAATATAGGCGAAACACTACATAACGTGCACCTCAAAGACATCTCTACAGACGCATGACCCAAGGCAGTGATAGTGAAGGCAAAGAGCAACAGCTGGGACTACATCAAATTAAAGAGCTCTGCACAGCAAAAGAGACAATAACAAAAACAAAGAGAAACCCCACCGACTGGGAGAACATTTTTGCACCCAACACTAATGATAAAGGACTGATCACAAAAATCTACGAAGAGCTGATGAGACTCAACAAAAACAAAGAAAATAATCCAGTCAAAAAATGGGCAGAAGAGCTAAAAAGAAACTTCCCCAAAGAGGAAATACAAATGGCCAATAGTCATACTTTACGATTAGAAACTCACCCATCATTTATGGAAGGCCTGAAATTTCATACTGTTCCCTCTACACAACCTCCCTGGTCTACATAGGGTTCACTCTACATCATTCCCATCTCAACAGCAGTAATTTAAAAATTCAAGTACAACTTCACTGTTAAGTTCCTTTTCACTGAAACATGAGTCTTTCAGCTTGTTTTCCACTTCATCGCTTATTTTTTTTCTTTCTTAAAAGAATGTTATTCTTTGCATCATGCTAATCAGTTTGCTTTGAGACTTGGGTTTATTTTTTAAACTTTTTTTAGAATTATCTTCAAAAGGTTTAACCCCACATTGGTGTTACATGAGGAGGATGGATCTGGAAGGGGAAGATTATTCATTCTGTCTTTGTAAAACTTTCTAATCTTTACTTTCTCAAGATGAGCACTTTAGTAATTTTATAATTTATATATAAAAATTAGATTTAGTTACTATATGAAATAAAATACTTTATTATAAAGAAATATACATTATTTTACATATTTATTTAAAATCAAAGCTAAACGTGTTTTCTTTGCTGAATTTTATGTAACCCCTTAATATCTATAGTTTTTCATGTATGTTCACATTAACACAAAGTGCATATATAAATATACGAGTGCTTTAAAGCACTTAGACAATTCCCAGAACATGCTAAACCCAGCACATATAAATAAACAAGAACATACGTAGTAACATGTAAATCTATAAGGAATATGTGTCCTGTCATTTAACAAAACAAAAGATTTGTGTTAAATCTTCAATCAAATGAAACTTCTCAGTTAAGGATAAAAACACAGTGAGGAGTACTGATGGATAACTTCTGATGTTTTCTTTGTTCTCATCTGAGAAACTGGAATGAGTTAAAGTCAAGGAGCATGCTGAGGTTTAACTCGTTCCATAGTTCCAAAGTGACACAGGCATGATTTAAAGCCAGACAGCCTGGCCAGGTTTTTAGCTCTTAGTGGAAGTTGTCTGTTTTTGATTGATTACACAGGACCGGGGGGCTCTGAACACCTACTGTGACTGACCTAGGGCTGAATGCAGCCTGACAGATGGTTTGTTGCATTCCCATAATTTTTCTGGTTTCAGTCAAAGTCCTTGGATTTGAGTAACTGTGGGGTTGAACTTGGACTCCTTAGCTATTCCTGGACCTGGCATCCACTGCTATGGCCCCAAATGCCCTGACCTTTTTCAAGCCAGACCAGGATACCCCAAACCTTGAGTCTGAGAGTAGACTCTGGATCCTGACCACGGCTTTGATTACGTATGGCACTGGAGTTGAGCACTAATCCAAATTCCATGTGAGTGGGAAACAGAGCCACCAGGAGTAGCCATAGCTGGAATGGCCTGAGACAGACAGAGTCCCACTCACATTCTTGTCCAGAGGGGAGATCAGGCTGGACCTGCTCTGACCTTAGCTCCTTGGTCTCTGCCAATCCTGGGGCAGCTTTGGTTTTGGCCCATTTGAGTTGGTGTCAATGCTGCTCTTCTATCTTACTTTTCCTTGAAGCAGATGAAAATAGAAGAGAATCACACTTGCCAAAGAATTTTGCACATATACCTCTGTTCTTAGTATTTTTTACCTGTATTTTTTTTCTTTTGCTATTAGAAAAAATTCTGAATCATAAACACATGAAAAAATTGCATTAAGAACCAATTGCACTGGTTCTTGGAAATCATGCTCTTGCTAAATTAAAAAAAAATTGCAACTGGCTTTGATTGGAATGTGAAATGCCACAGAGACTTGTAAAACAGTGCAGGGGCTACTCTTGTGTACTTAGGCACCAGTCAGAGATTTTAATTGTTCATGCATCAATAATTCTACAACTATTATAACTTCTGAGTGATTTTCTTCTCTAAGTTTAACGGAGAACATTTTTATGAGACTTATTTTGATGGGGGAGAATTAAGTCTGTATTCACAATTGCTTAGGGAGGGATAGTTCAGGAACTTTCCTAATGATTTCATTCAGAGTGAGGAGCTGAGTCCAGCCGCTGGGACCACACACTCACATCCTTCCTTCCGGCTATTCTAACTGCAGAAGGAAGTCCAGGAGTACCTCCTGTCCTGAACCAACTGGTTAGGGTGGGGATCAGTCAGAAATATAAAGTGAAAGTACCAGAAACTCTTTCTGTCTGTGTCTCAGGTCTAAATTCTTACTTGGCTTCTTTAGCCCCCTCTGATCCCCTGCCTTGGTGCCCTTTGAAGGTCTGATTTTCCCAAATGATTGTTTAATATGAAATACCTAAACATTTAAGCTTTGTGATTTCATTTCAGTTTTCCAAGAGTATCCTGGATGAAATACTGATTGCAATATCTAGAAATGTCCTGGACCCTATTCTTTTTTAATTAAAAACAGATGCGCTTATACTGGGAGAGTCATTTCTTTTATAAGCTGTGTCTACCTAATAGCATAGCAGAGATTCAGCAAAATTTAAGTAAATGAAGACAGAATAATGGATAGCTTTGGTTTTATTTCAAAACATTTAGGAAGAATGAACACAAATAACTGCCCTCAATCTGTTCAGTCACAACCTCTTCCTTGGTTGTGTCCTGCAAACAGCTAAAAGATGGCTTTCCCTCTCCCCTCAATCAAATCAGTTATTTTGTGAGCACAACTTCAGAGTGAATGTCTACGGGTTATATAATGGAGTTATCACATCTAAATTGGTATTTCTTAAGCTTGTCTCTATTAGCTCTTTGTTATGGGACTGTCCTATGTACTACAGGATATTTGGCAATGTCTCTGGTCTCCTCTGTGTCAATAGGACGTACCCCCACCCCGACCCAGTTATGACAATCAAATGTTCCTAGACATTACCAAATGTCTTCTAGGGAACAAATCACCCTGAGTTACAAACCACTGATCTATATAAAAGAATAATGTATGGTTATGCTATGCTAATATTATAGAAAACCCCAATAACCCATTTTTCTTTGTTTACTAAAGGTGTTCTATAATATTTTGCTTCAAGGAACACACTGCATGGACTTTTGTTTTGGGGAATAGTGAATTTTGTTTCGGGGCAGAGAATTGTAGTTATAAAACTTGCAAAAATTGTATTTGATTTCTTTTGAAACTAACAGAAAAATTCAAACCCACGAGGTCATAGTTCATACTTATCCTGATGAACTCTAACAAAAAATAGTAAAATTAATAAGTACACATGGTAAAAAATTATTACAAGAAGGTAAAAATGGAAGACTAATATTGCCTCTTTTTTTTTAAGATTTATTTATTTATGCATAGAAGAACAGGGGTATAGGCCAGAGGTGTGGGGGGTGAGAGGATTCATCAGAGACAGAGCGGGGAACAGAACAGGCAGACTGACTGAAATACACTGCTGAGGGGAGCTGCGGGCAAGACAGGAGAGGTCTGCTCACCTTGTGGGACCCTCGCTGGCCGAGATCAAACTGGTGCTGCAGAGGCTGCATACAGCTTCACACAGTGCTGCGCTCCACCGCCTGCCCCACCAGGGGAGGCCCCATATTGCCTCTCTTCTGCTCCAGTCCTTCTTTCTCTCTCCAAAGCTAAACACTTTCTATATTTTTCATTTCAGAAAAAAAATAGTTTATAGTAAAGAAGATTTCTGCTCTCCTTTGGGAAAATTAGAAGAGACATAGGTGTGAACTTGAGGTGAAAACAGGTGGTAACTTGATGTTACAGTCAATTTGGAAAAGATCAGAAAGGAAGAACTGAGTTCTGCTTTCATTAGAAGAGACTATTCATTACTTATCTTACCCTCGCTGGAAAGGGATAGTCTTTTCCCCAGAGTGCACTGCCTGCATATTTTGGAAATTTAGCTGTTTTTAGTTTAAATCTGATAGTTTTCACTTATGGAGCAAGCTTGCTGAGACGGGTATTTTGGCAGCGAGTTCTGTCCCCATCTTTGTTCGGCTGACCTACTGTGGTGGTGCCAGGGACTCATTTGCTGCCTTTCCCCTCAGTACACAGGGCACCCACTCTTCTACTGCATTATCATGTTGTTTGTGGAGAACAATTCGATCTTTGTCATGATGCCGAAGTTCCCCAGCCAGGCCTATGAATGGATGCAGGTTTCTAGTGCAATGGACACCCGTAGCTACTAGGGACTGTGCTCCCTTAAAAGGTGCCTATGAGTTTCGGCAGGTTTCCTGAAGGAGCTGACTCTTCAGAAAAGTTCTGAACTGATTTGATGTCCTGAAGCACTTGCTGCTCTTTATCTAAAAATGTAGACATTATGAAGAATTTCTTAGTATTCTCTTGGCATGCTTTTCATCCAGTGAAAGAACTTATTATGTGTTCTAGCCACTAACACCCTTAAGTTCAGAGGCATACAAATAAAAAGGACCATTTATATGAGGAAAAAAGATTTCAGAACAATAGCATTTTTCCTTATTTGTGAGCTTTCATGACATTTTCCCTCTTGATATATTACCATTTGTTCATTCACTTACTCACGCAGTCACAGACCTTAATTAAACAACAACTGTATGCAAGAGACTTTGTTGGGCACTGTGTGGGATACAGGGAGAGGTCCCTGGGAGGGAGCAGAGCAGAGTGACTGAGAGCTCAATCTTGGCATAAGAACTCTTCTTAGCTTTGCCTCTTCAGGGATATGTGATCTTGAGCAAGTCACTTAACCACTCTCTGTCTCAGATTCCACATCTGACAAATCAGAATAGTAACAGGATCTTTTTTATAGGGATATTGTGAGAATTAATTTGAATATGCTAGCAAAGCACATACTGCCAAACATCTTACACTCATTTGATGTTCTTATAAAAGAGAAAACAACTTGTAGATTAGCATAGAAAAGACATTTATGCAAATAATTGTATCCTATCTGGTAAAGAGCAATAAATGCTATAAAAATTATAAAGGAGAGTAGATTAACAGAGTAAATAGCATTAGTTACTGTAACAAGTACCAAGCCTCTGGACTCACACAATAAGGACAGCTTTCTAGGGTCTCTCTCCACTGAGAGACTCAGGGTCTTATGCCCTTCTAGAACTTCAGAGTCATCACTTCAAGGTACATGAATGGGAAAGAAGAAAGGATGTGTGTAATATTGCTTGGGATGCTTTGTAGCCAAATCTGTACATTAGTTATTGACTGTTTTTTTTTTTAAAGATTTATTTATTTATTTATACAAGCACTGCGTACAGTCAGAAGCGGGGAGGGTGAGAGGATTCACCAGAGACAGAGCAGGGAACAGAACAGGCAGACTGACGAAATACACTGCCGAGGGGAGCAGCAGGCGTGACAGGAGAGGACTGCCGCACCATGTGGGACCCTCGCCAACTGGCCAGGATCTAACCGGCGCTGCAGGGGCTGCAGACAGCTTCACAGCGCTGCACTCAACTGCCTGCACCACCAGGGGAGGCCCAGTTATTGACTGTTATATAACAAATTATCTGAGTAGCTTAAAACCGAGTCGCTTAAAACAATTCATAATTTCCGTGGGTCAGGCTTTTAGAGCAGCTTAGCTGGGTGGTTCTGACTTCAGTTCTCTCATTAGCTGCATCATCCGAAGGCCTGAATGAGGTCGGAGGATCTTCTTTCAAGATGGCATGTTTACATACTATTGGCAGAAGCTCTCAGTTCTTCGCAGACTGTTGGCAGGAGGCCTTCATTTCTTGCCACATAGACCTTCATTAGGCTCTCCTTTCTATATGATTGGCTTCCCCCAGAGTCAGTTCAGTGATCTGAGAGAGGGAGAGCCAAGAAGAAGCTCTAAGGTCTTTTATGACCTCATCTCAGAAATCACACATTGCCTCTCCCTCTGTATCTGTTCATCAGAAAAGAATCACGGAGTCCTCTCAAGGTGAGAGGAATTAAGCTCTAATTCTTGAGGGGAAGTATAGCAAAGAATTTTTGGATTACTATAGTTGAGTACAGAGCTCCTGAAACCCTTGAAATTTCCTAAGTGATAAGAGTAGATAAAAGTGAAAGAAGTGTCTTTTGTTATTTATTTATAACAAGCAGCTTTCAACCATGCATGAGAAATAAACTTTGGAAAGTTCCTAAGGATGGGGGAGGGATTGGTTACCAGGGGAACCAACCATGTGATTAGAGGGTTGGAGCTTTCAGCCTAACTCCAGTGAGGAGAGAAAGGCTGGATGTTCAGTTAATCACCAATCATACCCACATGAATATCCTGAAAGAATGGGTTTTGGAGACTGGTTGGTGAACACATACATGTGTCAGGGGATGGTGCACCCTGACTCCATGGGCTCAAAAGCTCTTGAGCATATGCTCTCTGGACTGCATCCTGTGTGTCGCTTCATCTGGCTGTTCATCCCTATCCTTTATCATATCCTTTGTAACATAAAAAACTGCAAATGTATTTTCCTGAATTCTGTGAGCCATTCCAGCAAATTATAGAACCCAAGGCGGGTTCATTGGAATCCTGATTTATCATAGTCGCTCAGCGGGCTGGGTGGCAACCTGGGACATGCACCTGATGTCTGAGTGGGTGTGCATCTTGTGTGGGATTGGGATGCTAACTGCCAGTAGATAGTGTGAAAACTGAGTTGAATTGGCAGGATGCCCACCTGGTGTTGGAGAAAATTAACTGGTGTTGGGGGAAAACCCACATGTCTGGTCATAGAAATGAGTACAGTAGCAGAGAAAGATAGGGAGTTTCCTTTCACAGAACCCCCATTCCTTCTTCGCTCCTCATTAATGGTGGGCAGTTCATTTGGGTAATTTATTTAAAATTTTCGAGTCCCTGTTTCTTTATCTGTGTAATGGGAGCAATAATATGCCTTTTTAAAATTTTTTTAAAGATTTATTTATTTATGCATACAAGAACTGTGGTAACAGGCCAGAGGTGCAGGGTGTGAGAATATTCACCAGAGACAGAACAGGCAGACTGACTGAAATACACTGCTGAGGGGAGCAGCGGGCGAGTCAGGAGTGGTCTGCTGCGTCATGTGGGTATCTCCCTGGCCAGAGATAGAACTCGTGCTGCAGTGGCTATGGATAGCCTCATAGTGCTGTGACTTAACCCCTTGCGCCACCAGGGAGGCCCTAATATCCCTTTTAATTGGTGTCAGGACAGTTTGAGAAAACATGTAAAATTATGAAGACAATAAGTTGTAGCCCCAATGACCAATGGAGCTTCTTTACGTAAATAAAGAAATAGGCCTAGAGAGTTGTAATAGTTTACTCAGAATCATGTGGGCAGTTAGTTAGGGGCTGGATTAGAATGTCACATTTGAACCAGCATGAACAGAGGCACAGATATCAGAGGTATCACTGGGGTCTGAGGCAGAGGTGGCAGAGGAGGGCGCAGGCAGAGAGAGGTAGGGCAACATCAGCCGTTGAAAGCAGGAGTTTGAGCTTGGCACAGTGAAGAGGAGGATATGACCTCAAATTCATGGGCAAGGAAGTGTTTTATGCAAACGTATTTGGACGTTCAGTTGCAAATAGATGAATGATATAATTAATATGGTGGACTCTGAATCAGATCTAGAAATACAGCCACTCAGCCACCAAGCTCAGTGGAGAAAGACCTACTAAAAAGCACCCAGAGGCTTTTCATCATTCTGATCCTGTAGTCAGGGAAACAAGAAGGCTAAAAAAGATATCACTAAAGAAACATTGTTTTGAAAATATCTATAAAGGAAAGAGAACCAGGCATGTATTTTGCCCCCATTCCCATGCCAGCTTGTGTCTGAAGGGCGTTTCTCTCCCATATGGTACAGGTTAGTGTGTGTGTGTGTGTGTGTGTGTTTATATGTGTGTGTGTGTGTGTGTGTGTGTGTGTTGGGGCAGGTGTAAAGGACTCTGTTCATGTGGTGTTGCACTTGGGAGAGAGGATAGAAACACATGGGCCCCTTGTAGCATCTGTGGGCGGATATGGAATTCCCTGGAGCTTTCAGAGCTTTTAGCTCTATGGTTAATGAGCTGTGGAGTAGCATCTCAGAGTTCATTTTGGGTCAATATAGAAAATATCAGCTGGAAACTGGGACCTCCAGTGCATGTGAATGGGAAAACACTCTGGGTTGGAGTCGGGTAGGCAATGTGATGTCATGGAAAGAGCTGAGGACATGGGGTCAGATGGACCTAGCCTTAGCATTAACTCACTGTGGGGCCTTTGGCAATTTGTCTCATGAGAACATTAGTGTCTGAGACTCATCACTGAAAGAGAGTGGTAAAACCTACCTTTCATGGTGGTACGAGAATCAAAGGAGGTACTTATGTTTATAAGTACCATGCAGATGGGAGGCGTGCAGCACACTTACTCCCCCACCCTCTCTTCTAAATATGAGATTCTCAAACTTTAGAGTCATCTGGGAGATACGAGCTTTTTCTGTCCCCCAGTTACCCAATCCAGAAGCTGCAAATGGGGCCCAGGAAGCTGCATACTTAGGGCCACCAGTGAGCTACTGTGATTCCTCCAACCACACATTGAAAACATTATCCTAGAAGATTTGGGAGATGGAGCAAGAATATAAGTCAAAGAACTAGATGTCCAGTGAATACCAGGGCTCCTTTCCCGTCTGTGGACAGGTCGTCAGGAATAGGAAACCTCGTTCCAGGGTGGTAGTCATGATAGCTCAGTCCAGAAAACAACATTTATAACAGAAACTTTGCTCCTCTCCAGTTTTATTGATCTGTAAATAAGTTCAAGGAGGACAGTATAATGTTGATATGCACATACTAAAAAGGAGTTTCATAATATATTAATTTGGGAACTCTCTCTTCATATTTATACATTTGTTTCCCTGGTGATGAAAACTTAAGAGCAACTCTCTTAACAACTTTCAAATATACCATGTAGTCATCATGTTGTACACAACATCCCCAAACTTATTTATCTGATAATGAGATACTTGTCCTCTTTGACCATTTTCATCCAGTTCCCCTGAAGCCTGGTTTTTTAGTTGAATCAAGGTAATCTTAAGCAAACCAGATGAAGGAACTGAGGGGCACAAAGTTGTTCAAATATTTTTAAATGTTGATAAGGTAACTGGAGAACCTGAAGAAGAACAAGAAGCCTTCAAAGTTTTACTGATTCATGTCATAACAAGGTTGTTAACATTTATCACGCACTTTACTAGATATCCTACTATGTATAGAATCAAAGTAGGAAAAGATTTCCTAAGAAAATTAAGATGATTTTTACAGACCAAGGATGAAAATGCAGTGTAGAGAGCCACATTGAACCTTCTGTGCTTCAGAAACATGCATAGGAGTTGAGTGAGGGGGCCAGACAGGAAATGTAAAGGGTATCTTGACATGTGCGCTCTGGAGCCAACATCTAGCACTCACTTATTCTATCTTAATTTGTCAAGTAAAGAGAAAAGAAAGAATTTGAACTGAGTCAAAAACTCTGTATTTGAAATGTGACCACTGCTTTCAGCTGAGGTTACTCCCAGCCTTCTCTCCTAGCACACATTTCGGATAATGTGTATAAGATTGCTC
The DNA here is from genome assembly GCF_014898055.3 of Talpa occidentalis. Classification (NCBI taxonomy): domain Eukaryota; kingdom Metazoa; phylum Chordata; class Mammalia; order Eulipotyphla; family Talpidae; genus Talpa; species Talpa occidentalis. Next base: position 68,193,300 of record NW_023604861.1, read on the forward strand.
TAAAAGTACCAAAACATGGACAACTGGTTGCTGTTTAAGTTCTTTAGAGACCAAAAATGTGATTATTTTGGAAGGAATTTGTTATTGCCAGAGAAACCTAGAGTATATTTATTGGTTCTCTAAGCATTATTTTGCCTTTACTTAAAATATTAAAATCCCCAAGAGAGTTTTCTCTTTTCACTTTAAATGCCATCAATGACGAAGGGAACTGTCAATAGCCAAGCAATGATTAAATATCATTTCTCCACCAGACAACTCAAATCTATGTATTCCAAATACTTTGATTAAAATAGGACTCTCAGTCATGGGTATATAGTTGTTTGAAATATCTCTTATTAAAATGAGATAAAAGGAAGGAGGAAAAAAAGATTTTAATTTTAGTATATTAGGATTCTATTTGTAAGAATTACAGTGCAGAGCAGGACATGCTTAGAGAAAACTGTAAAACCAGTTTCTATGGAGAGTGTCAAGTCAGAGAGAAAGGAGTATTGCAGGGGCCAGGCTGCACAGTATAATGTAGGTTAAGATAATTGGGAAGGAGGCAAGAAACAAGGTTTTGATCTCAGGTATCTATACCCCACTCCCTAAGGAATGGACAAGAAAGAAAGAGAACTTGTGATCTAACACCCGGAAATATGACCTCAGGGTCATGCCTGAGATTGATGCTGAGACTCCATGACAGAATAAGGAAATGGAAGAATAGACTTCACCCACGAGATAGACTATTAAGAAGATAAATATATGAATAGAAATTTAAAAAACCGAGGGAACTGCCTTGCTGGGAAATGTCTGGTACACACAAGAGAGGAGAGGGCCAGAGCACAGAGGTGGGCAGCCACCACCCCACTGAACTTATTGGGCCACTTCAGCTGTTTGCGTTTGGACTGAAGCCTCCTCCAGCCCAAAGTCATAGATGTAGGTTGTGGATGGTGTGCCTGCTGAGGAGTTATGTCTTCATTCAGTGGACATAATTGGCATTGCAGGAGCCAGGCTGCACAGTATAATGTGAAGTTTGTGAGGGGAAGGTGATATATTGGGAACAAATATAAACAATTTATATTAAAACGAAGATTTTTTCCTCTGAATAAGGGCAGTAGCAGTAGAAATCCTGCAGCATTGATGCAGTGCATTTTGTGTGCCAGGCAGAAGACGCAGAAGGTCCTACACATACAGAGTTGATGAAAGCCAGAAAATGCTACAGAAGTGACTCACAAATTGGGAAACAAGGGATGCACACAAAGGAAAAATGTGTTCGGCTTAGGGTTGATGAAGAGGTAGTTTTAAGAAGGGTGGTATCTGAGCTAGGCCTTGAGAAACAATGGTGCAGACACTGGTAGGTGTGAAGGCACAGGCAGCCCAGGTGAGAGGACAGTGCAGGCTGAGGCCAGGAGCATGGATGTGCTTGGCATGGGCTGAGGAGCAAGTAGCTGTAGGCGTGAGCACGGGGTGTTGGGCTGGAGGGAGGCTGCCTGACTAGAAGGTCTTGTGTCAGCAAGGAGAGTCTTTAGACAGTTGTCAGCAAAACCGAGACTGATCAGACTTAAGTGAACCAATTCCAGCAGCAGGGTATGGATAGGGTAAAGTAGCTTCAGGCAGACAGGTAGGAGACTATTGTTAGTAGAAGAGGGTGAGTGTGGGGAGGTTGGAGGGGTCTGGAGGGAGAGTGTTAAGACCCTGAACAAAGTAAGGCAGAGGCAATGGGAATAGGAAAGAGGAAACAGATGGGAGAAACAGAAAGTAGTGACTAATTGGAGGTGGAACATGAATGTTTCTGACCCCTTGGAGGACCTAGAAGCAATTGACTGAAAAGCAGAATATAGAAGAGGCCACATAGGGGCAGGATGAGTATGGCCTGGGGTACAGTGAATGCCCCAGGATTCTACTGCAGTACAATAAACAACCATAAATTTAAAGGCAAACAACCATGACCATTTTATCATGTAGTGGCTGTGGCTGTCTATGCTGTCTAGTCTGGGACCTCTGCCAGAAAGACTGAGGACAACTCAAATGGCTAGCGTTGGACAAGCTGCAGCTGTGGAAGCCACTGCCAAGATGGCTTTTCCACACATCATCTGGCACTTTAGTGGACAAGACTGGAAGGCTGGGCCCAGCTGGGACTGCTGGCAGTAGTGCCTACGTGTGGCTTTCCCTGCACTGCAGGTTTACATGCAGGCCTCATGTATCAGCGTGCAATGGCTATTCATGGCTATTCAACCATGGAGGTCTGATGTTGTCACTTCTGCCTTACTCTGTGGGTCCAAGCAGTCAAAACCTGTCCACACTCCAGGTGGTGTGGGAGGGGACACAGACTCCTTCCCTCAATGGTTTCAGGCCATTATACCTCCATAGTGAATGGAGAGACTAAAAACAAGAAGGCAAGTATTAGATGCCAATAGACTCTACAGGCCCCAGCAACTGATTGAATAGGTTAAGGAGGAAGGAAGCCTCAAAGATGAAAACACACATTGACATTTTCCACATTATAGCACTGGCAGGACAAGCGACAGGTTTGGAATCAAGGTCCCTGGGTTTGAATATCAACTTCACTGCCTGTTAAAACTTTGACCGTAAGTAAGTTGCTTAATATTTTTGTGCTCCATTTTCCTTATTACCCCATTTTAATTAGTAGAATCATTGGAACCTACTTCAAAGGATGGGTGAGGATTCCAGTTAAGAAATGTGAAGTTCATAAAATAGTGACAGACATACAGCACCCTCAGTTATTGTTGTTAGCAGCTATTATTTTTTATAAAACATTCCCACATGCATTATTTCAGTGATTCCTCACTAGGATCATCCGACATAGCTGTTACCGTTGTCATCAGGGAGGACTTTGAACCCGAGAGGTCAGGCAACATTCTCAAGGTCACACAGCTGGAAAGTGACAGCTAGACCTGGGAACTCTGCTTTCCTGCACCCTGAACTCTGCTCTTCCCAAAGCACTGCAGCCCCCCAGGCAGGAGTGCACCTGGCCCTCTCCAGCGCCCACCCACGCTGTAGGATTAGCTTCCTGGCACAGCCTCTGTGTTTCTAGCGCTGACGTCGTCCTCCTTGGAGACGCCGTGTGGCTGCCTCTGTCTTCGCCCACCATCGGCATGTCTGAAATTTACTACAAGCTAGAAGCAGACAACTGTGACAGCAGGTGTGACTCCTGTGGGCCTGGTATCCCGGCTGGAAATCTCCAAATTGTGGCATTTGTCCTGGAATGGGGGTGAGGTATGATATAGCTGTTTCCACATAGTCAACCAGAACCAGACTGGACACATGGATACAAGCAGCTCCCTTAGGACCCAGGCCCAGATGTTCCTGCCCCCTTTCCTGCCCCTAAGGAGGAGACTAGTTGGCTGGGTGTGTGGAGTGCTGAATAAGGAAGAACAGGCCTGCCTTTCCCCTAAAAAACCACCATGGAGACCCCACCCAGCTGAAAGGTCGTCAGCTCCAGGGAGGGGTACTTGCAGGCCTACCCTGCTCACTCCATAAGTGATCTGGCTGAGTGAGCACTTCTCTCAGCCTCAGCCTGCCCCATCTTCCTATTTGGGGGGCTCAAAATAAAATAAAGAAATTTTCAGAAGAAATTTTTTCCTCCTGCTAAAATAGCCTAAAACACTGACACATGCGTGAGAAACTACTCTAACTACCCACCAGACACACTGGAACTGTTTGGAGAGGAATAACAATGTCCATTGCTTTCTGGTAAAGGTCACCCCCTAGGCCTGGAGGAATTTTTCCTGAATTACAAAGGAGGAACAGATCAAATGCCTGTCATAATAAATTTCAGAACAACAAGGAACAACCAGAAGTTCCCATTCATCTAAGGAATCTTTGAAAATCCTGCCTTGGGTGGAGTGGCATTTGCTAATAAGAGCAGCCTGCTTGGCAGGCGGCAGTAGTTGTGGTCAGAGCTGAGGGGGGCACTGTCCCCGCAGAGATTTTTCTCACCTCTCAAGGCTTCCAGGAAGTCACTGCGAATGACAGGAAGCCTGTCTGGCCTCAGTGGGTCTCATCCTGCCTGCCCACCCAGGCTTCCTCTCCACCCATATCTCAAGGCCAGGGACCTCCCCAACAGAACTTTCTTCCTCTAGAGAAGTGGTGCTACTTTGCCTTTGCTCACAGCTGAATGGGCCAGGGTTAGCTTAGGAAGAGTCACTGGGCAGAACTCCTCACACTGATGTGTTCACAACAAGTTACTTGGGTTCTTGTCCCATTCAGATTCTTACCTCATTGGGTAAGCAGCAGCACACCTGTCTGAGTTAACAAACTTACTATTCTTTACATGATTTTTAAGCACTACAGTAACAACTAATGATTGTAAGGATCTCTTAAATTTTTTTTTAAAGATTTATTTTATTTATACAAGAACTGGGGTACAGGCCAGATGCATGGGAGGGTGAAAGGATTCACCAGAGCCAGAGCAGGGAACAGAACAGGCAGACTGACAAAATACACTGCTGAGGGGAGCAGCGGGTGAGACAGGAGAGGTCTGCTCACCATGTGGGTTGCTCCGAGGCCAGCAGGGATGGAACCGGCATTGCAGAGGCTGAGGACAGCTTCACAGCGCTGCGCTCAACTGTCTGCGCCACCAGGGAGGCCCTCTCTTAAATTTTTATGCTAATGGGCCTCCCCTGGTGGCACAGCTGTTGAGCTCTGGGCTGTGAAGCTGCCAGCAGCCTCTGCAACACTGGTTTGATCCCCGGCCGCCTGCGAGGGTACCACATGGCGCGCAGACCTCTCCTGCCGCGCCCGCTGCTCCCCTCAGCAGTGTGTTTCATCAATATGCCTGTGCTGTTCCCCACTCTGTATCTGGTGAATCCTCTCACCCTTCCACGCTTCTGACTGTGCCTGGTGCTTGTATGAATAAATAAATCTTAAAAAAAAAGTTGAATTTCTTAACAAAAAAAACCATTTATGCTAATAACCCAGTTTCTTCTGTTACCGAGTTGGCTAGGGGTCCTTGGTTCTTTGACCAGGAAGGAATACAAGGTCATGTCATGGCAGAAGTCAAAACAGTTTATTAGAGACAGGGTGAAAGCATGCTTGGGAAAGGGAACCAAGCAGGCAGGGTCACTGGGGACCCCGCCACAAGCAGTGAGGGGCCCGTTCCATGAGATGGGGCGTGTTAGCCCTATTAGTTTTATTTGATAGCTAGTGGACCTGTCATGGCAGTTGCCATGGTGATCCGAAAGCCAGTCCTCCCTGGTACCACACAGGTGCTGCCTTAAAGCCCAGACAGCAGCTGGGGTAGGGACTGCCTTTCCCCTGATGGGTAATTTTGGGCTCTCCCTGGGCTTTACCAGCCCTGCCTGTAGGTCAGAGTGGGCGTCTTTTAGGGTACTGTGATACTTGCATTTGAGGGGTCCTGGAGATCGCTGGCCATTAAAAATCTTTAGGCGGGCCTCCCCTGGTGGCGCAGTGGTTGAGCGCTAGGCTGTGAGGCTGCCCGCAGCCTCTGCAGCGCTGGTTCGTTCCCTGGCCGCCCGCAAGGGTCCCACAAAAAAAAAAAAAAAAAAAAAAAAAAGTCTTTAGGCACCACTGTCCCAGCCCAAATTGCCTAACAATTCCAGTGAAAATGTATCTGAGCCTTTCCTTTAGTCTCCACTGCTACTCTTCTAACAGGCAAGATAATGGTTCCTGGACTACTAATCGTCTGTTTTAATTATCTTGAACATCTTCCCATCTACCAAGTGATTTCCCACTGCCAGAAATGGTTATGGAGCTTTCCGTTGGAACACACAAGGAAAAGAAACATTATATGAGAAGTCAAAAATGGGTATTTCTTTTCTTTTTTTCCATATATGTAAGATTTTCTTTGACTAGCTCGCTGCTTCTTGAGTAGCTGGCTGATTCATGGTCCAGATGGATACAACTGTCTGGCAGAGCCCCGATTATATGTTTCCATCTAGCTGCAAAGGAAGCTGTGAAAGCAAGTGTAATGCCCATTTTCTGTGGCGCAAGCAGCAGGCCTGCTGAATAATGCCTCAGTCTAGGCAGAGGTTTACAGCATTGATTCCAAAACCAAAGACAGGTCCTTGAGAAACAGGAAGCCCATTTTCTCAATGTAGGGTCTAGAATAAGCTAAATTATTGAAATTTTTTATCTGAATAACTGATACAATCTGTCTGTGAAAATGTATAGATCTGGTACCCATTTTAGGAAGTAAGTCTTTGATTTACTTGGTCTATTAAAATCAGTGTATTTCTTCTATTAAAATCAGTGAATTTATATAATCATCCAAAGCTGTACAAAGAAGAAACAGAACAACTAAACAGACCAATTACAAGCAGCGAAATTGAAGCAGTAATCAAAGCACTCCCCAAAAACAAAAGCCCAGGCCCAGGTGGCTTCGCAAATGAATTCTACCAAATGTTCAGCAGTGAATTAGTGCTTATCCTACACAAACTCTTTCAAAAAATTGAAAAAGAAGGAAAACTACCAAATAAGTTCTACAATGCCAACATTACACTAATACCAAAACCCAACAAAGACAGCACAAAAAAAGAAAATTACAGGCCAATCTCCCTAATGAACACTGATGCAAAAATCCTCAACAAAATCCTTGCCAACAGAATCCAACAATGCATCCATGACCAAGTAGGATTTATTCCAGGGACACAAGGATGGTTCCACATCCGAAAAATCAATCAATGTAATCCAATACATCAACAGAAAGAAATATAAAAACCATATGAAAATATCCATAGATGCTGAGAAAGCATTCGACAAAGTACAACACCCATTTATGATAAAGGCCCTTGAAATTCTCGGGATACAAGAAACATACCTCAACATCAGAAAGGCCATCTATGACAAGCCCACAGCCAGTATCATTCTCAATGGTGAAAAGCTGAAAGCAATTCCATTAAGATCTGGAACAAGACAAGGATGTCCACTCTCACCACTGCTTTTCAACATAATACTGGAAGTCCTAGCCAGAGCAATAAGACAAGAGAAAGACATACAAGGAATCCAAATAGGCAAGAAAGAAGTCAAACTATCACTATTTGTGGATGATATGATAATATATATAGAGAACCCCAAAAACTCTACAGAAAAACTAATTAAATTAATCAATCAGTTTAGTAAAGTGGCAGGATACAAAATCAACGAACAAAAATCAGTAGCCTTCCTATACACAAACAATAAATCTGAAGAAGAAGAAATCAAGAAAGCCATCCCTTTTATTATTGAAACAAAAAAAAAATAAAATACTTGGGAATAAACCTAACAAAAGAAGTAAAGACGTATACAAAGAATACTATAAAACACTGTTAAAAGAAATAGAAGTAGACACAAAGAAATGGAAAGACATCCCCTGCTCATGGATTGGAAGAATTAATATTATCAAAATGGCCATCCTACCAAAAGCAATCTACAGATTCAATGCTATTCCAATTCAAATTTCAAAGTCATTCTTCAAAGAAATAGAAAAAATATTGATGAAATTCATATGGAGCCACCAAAAACCCTGAATAGCCAAAACCCTCCTGAATAAAAAAGAAGGGAATGGAGGCATCTCTCTCCCACATGTCAAACTGTACTACAAAGCCATAATAATCAAAACTGCATGGAATTGGAACCAGAACAGACATATGGACCAATGGAACTGAATAGAAAACCCAGAAATAAACCCACAGATCTATGGTCAACTAATCTTTGACAAAGGAGCAAAGACTATGCACTGGAGCAAAGAAAGTTTGTTCAATAAATGGTGCTGGGAAAACTGGGTCACTACATGCAAAAGAATGAAGCTTGACTACTACCTCACACTACACACAAAAACCAAATCAAAATGGATTAAAGAATTAGACATAAGATCTGAAACAATAAAATAGATAGAATGAAATATAGGCGAAACACTACATGACATGCACCTCAAAGACATCTTTACAGACGCATGACCCAAGGCAGTGATAGTGAAGGCAAAGAGCAACAGCTGGGACTACATCAAATTAAAGAGCTCTGCACAGCAAAAGAGACAATAACAAAAACAAAGAGAAATCCCACCGACTGGGAGAACATTTTTGCACACAGCACTAATGAAAAAGGACTGATCACAAAAATCTGCAAAGAGCTGACGAGACTCAACAACAACAAAGAAAATAATCCAGTCAAAAAATGGGCAGAAGAGCTAAAAAGAAACTTCTCTGAAGAGGAAATGCAAATGGCCAACAGGCATATGAAAAAATGTTCAACATCACTTGTAATCAGGGAAATGCAAATCAAAACTACAATGAGATATCATCTTACACCAGTGAGAATGACACATACTAAAAAAACTAGCAACTACAAATGTTGGCAAGGATGTGGAGAAAAAGGAACTCTCCTGCAATGTTGGTGGGAGGCAAACTGGTCCAACCACTATGGAGAGCTGTGTGGAGATTTCTGGACCTACTAAACATAGAGCTTCCATATAATCCAGCATTTCCACTCCTAGGTATTTACCCAAATGACATAGAAACATTAATTCCAAAGGGCACCGGCACGCCTATGTTTATAGCAGCACTATTTACAATAGCTAAGATATGGAAACAACCCAAATGCCCAAAAATAAATGACTGGTCAAAAAGATGTGGCACATATACACAATGGAATATTACTCAGCTATCAAAAAAGATAAACAAATGCATTTTGCAGCAATGTGGATGGAGCTAGAAGGGATCATGCTCAGTGAAATAAGCCAGAAAGAAAAATACCAGATGGTCTCACTCATAGCAGGAATTTAGAAAACCTAAATAAGAGACCAGGAAAAAGACTAATCAATGCAAAGTAATAATCAAAATCAACAAGCAATTATAAACCAGACACACTATGGGGTGGGGGAGGTTACAATGGGGTGGGGAGAGGAAGAACTAGAGTCAAAATAAGGGGAGGTGCAATTGTATGGGGAATATAACCAAAATGAAAATGCATACATTGTACAAAGATGAAAAATGATATAAGAATTATATAAAAGAAAATATTAAAAAATAAAATCAAATAAAATGTATAATTTAGTGGCCTTCATATCCACATTTTTGTGCCACAATTTCAAAACATTTTTTAAAAAATCTTCATCAACCCCATAAGAAACCCTGTGTCATCTAGATACCATCCTCTGCACAACCGCCCTCCTTGGGCAAACTGTAATCTAATTTATGTCTCTGAAGATTTGTTTATTCTGTGTATTTAATACATATGGAATCATATATGTGACCTTTCATGACTAACTTCTCTCATAATATTCTGAACCTTACCATTTCAGTTTTATATATTCAAGGTCCAACCACGTTGTAGTATGTATGGAACTTTATTCCTTTTTATCATTGAATAACATTTCATTTATGTATATGTGACATTTTCTTTATCTACTCATCAGTGGGTATACATTTGGGCTGCTTCCAATTTGGAATAGTAGTGAATAATGCTGTTATGAATTAGCATTTATAGAGAATTTTTTGTGTTGACCAATCATTTTCATTTCTTTTGGATATATATACCGAGGAGTGGAATTATTTAGTCAAATGGTAACTGTGTTTAACTTTTTAAAGATTCTGATTTCTCTCCATCCTCATCAACTATTATCAGTTGTTTCCATCATAAGCATATTAGAAGCTATGATATGGTATCTCATGGATTTGATTTTTGTTCCCCTAATGGCTCATAATGTTGAGAATCTTTTCAAGGGTTTGTTAGCCATCTGTATATTTTTTTTTTTTTGAGGAATGTCCATTCAAGTTGTTTGCCCTTTTTAAATAATAGTTTCTGGAGTCTCTCTGTTCATCTTAGTATTATAATCAAGTTACAATAAGTCAGAGAATTTCACATGGAAAATTTTTATTTATTTTCCCCCGCAACACAAGGTTTATTTTTATGCTGCAACATTGTGTGTGTGTGTGTGTTGTAATTCAGATGCAATCAAATTGGTCCTGAAAACAGCCTCTCATGAACCACATGTTTTAGAGCAAGGGGGTGAAAAAGAACAAGTGATTGGAGCTTGAAGACGAACCATTTACCTATTTCCTGGTGAAACAAGTTGAAGTAATTTAAAAGTAAATAAAGTGAGGGAGGACATGTAGGGGGAAGGAATCAACCCAACCAAATCCCTTGATTTTTATTTCATAACATGAAAGCTTAGCACAGGACAGCTCCCACAGCTACATTAGTGAGAATGGTAACAGAATCCAGAAGAGTTTTTTGCTCAAACTGTCAGCGAGCTCTAGTCCAAAGAAGGCCAATTATTCTGGCATTCCTCACCTGATGACCACAGGACCTGCTGCTTGTGTTTTTCTTGTTTTCAAAAACACAATCACCTGCCTGTAACAGGTGTATCAGTCTGCCTGTTCTGATCCCCATTTGGTCTCTGGTGAATCCTCTCACCCTCCCACAAATCTGGTCTGTACCCCTGTATGCATGAATAAATAAATCTTAAAAAAATAAATAAATAAAAGTTACCTTAAAAAAAGAGAGCGCAGCTTACCCACGAAATATACCTTATGACATTCTTCTAAAATACTGTACAGGGCCTCCCTGGTTGCGCAGCCATTGAGCGCTGGGTTGTGAGGCTGCCCGCAGCCTCTGCAGCGCCAGTTCGATCCCCGGCTGCTGGGCGAGGGTCCCACATGGCGCACAGACTTCTCCTGCCGCCCGCTGCTCCCCAGCAGTGTACTTCGTCAATTTGCCTCTTGTCTGCTCCCGCTCGGACTCTGGTGAATTCTCTCACCCTCCCGCGCTTCTGACTATACCCACTGCTTGTATAAATAAATAAATAAATCTTTAAAAATAAATAAATAAAATAATGTACAGACCTGCACATCCGTTTAAATGATGATACACACTCTCTTGTGTAAATGATCAGACACTTTAATAAAAAGCAGAAGAACATGGTTACAATGAGCTGAACAACTTGGCAATTCTGACCATTTTTCTAGGAGCCCTCTTTTTCGGAAGTGTTAAATATGATTTTCCCCCTGAGATGTGATATCCAATTTTTTCTTAAAATGCATGCATTTCTGGGTATTTTGTTTTATTTTTACTTAGGCTAATTTGATTCTCTCTTTCTCTCTCTGAAGTACATCTGACTTCTGCGCAGACCACTGAAGAGGGCTATTTCTTACTTATCCTATACTCCCCATCACTCATTGCAGCCTAAGTCTTTCTCTGTGGTTGTGAGGCTGTCTTCAACTTGATACCCCCTGAGCAGACCAAGTTCACTGTCTTACCTTCTGCAAGTTCTCACCCAACCCTCTACAGCCCCTCATATCTATGAGTTGGGGCAATCTCCATCTCATTTTTTGACAGGAATCAAAACCAGTTCCCTTTTCATACTCTCTCTGCTTTCACACTCTTCATCCTCTTTGCATCTCATTCACTTTCTCTTATTTTAAGTTCTTCTCTTCTTAGTTTCTCTTTTTCCATGAATTTTGCCTCCAGAAGATCAGGCTATTATAAACTAGTATGCATTTATTTTTCCAAACTATACATAAATACATCATCGTGTAATTGGCATCTACATGAGAGATCAAGTCATTTCATTTTAAAATTCTGGCCAGGATTTGTTAATTTTTTTTAAGATTTTTATTTATTTATGCATACAAGAACTGGGGTACAGGTCAGAGGTGTGGGGGGTGAGAGGATTCACCAGAGACAGAGTGGGGAAAAGAATAGGCAAAATGGCCGAAGTACACTGCTGAGCAGCGTGCAAGTCAGGAGAGATCTGCTACGCCATGTGGGTTCCTCCCTGGCTGGCTGGAGGATGGAACTCATGCTGCTGTGTCTGCGGACAGCTTGATAGGTTGCGTCTTAACCCCTTTCGCCACCAGGGAGGACCCAGGATTTGATTAAATTTTGATGAAGTATATCAAGTGGCATAAGACCTACAGATAGTGTGCAGAAGCTCAGGATTGGAAAACAGGTGTCATTGTTTTAAGTATCCTTTGAGCAATAGGGCTCAGATGTCAAAAATCTAGCAAAGTCATCCTGACCGACTCCCAGTTTGCCTTAGATCTCTGTGCGGAAGGTGAGGGTGCTGCCTGCCATTTTCTTCTCGTAGTCCTTATCAAATTCTTCATTCTGGGCCACAGTAAAATAATGCTTCCAGTCACCCGGCATCCCTGAAACAAAGCAAAGCCTCAGTGACTGCTACGGGCATACAGAGAAAAAGTGAACACGTGCTTTTAGAGCTGGCACCAGAACAGGAGTGGAAAGGAAGCTTGCCTCTCAGTAAGTATTGAGCAGTGTTACTGAAAACAGTAACCAGTGGAACAGGAAGCATTACTTGAAAATCTGAGTATATCCTAGCAGACAGAGTCCAGTTTGACACCTTAGAATATAAGTCTTATATACCTTTCCTCATAAAAGGGGAGATGGAGTGGTCCATGAAGCTGGTTGGGAAAGTGGTGTAGTTGGCCATTGGGTTTTCCTTCATTACATCAAAGGAGGTGTGATAGATTATTTTATTCAGAATTTCCTCTGATACTTCTTTCTCCAGGAACTTTAATATCTTCTGAATTTCCCTCTTTGGGTCCTGGATGGAGAACAGTTACACAAAACAAACAATTCTGGGTTTTCATTAGGGATGACATTCTGTTGGGCATGTAGTTTGGGGGAAGGGATGAACTAAGGGACTAGTTCAACTATATTCAACAAATATTATTCAAGTGAGGACTATATCCAAGGCACTGTACTGTCCCAGGTGTTGCCACTGACCTCAAAAGGTTTACTTTGCAATAGAGGAAAGAAAAGTAATCACAACAGCTGTCCATGGCCCAGAAGCACGTTCTGCCCACATATAGAGAGAATGACAAGGAATGTGATGGGAATGTGCTAGTATAGCTCCTGGCCTAGATCAGGGAATGCTGTATATATTGTGGGAAATGAGGCTATGAAGTACTGTATAATTAACTCTAGGATTTACTCCATAAGATGGGAAATGGTCTATGAGTCTAATGGAAGTTCCACAAGAGGATGAATAAAAGGCATCTCAGCACCCAGAAATGTGAATCTTTGTGCCCTGGTATAGGAGATAGTTTTGTAATTGCAGGACATGGGGTAATGGGAATGAATTTGTGATGCCACTCATACATAATGACTCGAAATGGAGAAATCAGTCCTCTGTTCCCATATGTGGAACCAATCCTGCCAATGTTTATATGGGTTAAACCTCTGAATGTGACGTGGGTTTGGAAAAGAGAGAAGGAAACTAATTGTATTGAATATAACCAGGCACTTCACTAAATCTCATAAATCCTTATAAAAATCTTTTGTCCATGAGTGAGATGCTACCAATTTTGTAGGGGAAGAAGTATGACTCAGATATATCAGGATTGATTCAACCATATAGGCATGTGATATCTCCTTTCATGGAAGGGTCTTCTGGAAATTCTGAACTAGATGAAAGAAAACTTAAAAAACCAAAGAAATAGAACTTTTGAGGAGAAATTGAGTTGGAAAGAATGTCATGGAGAAAGAGGACTGGCACTGCAGCCTCTTCTGTGAACAAGCTCACATGCTAGATTTCAACAGGAGTTTATGGACTGGAGAACGTGGGAGGGTCTGACAGAGACAGCACTGCCCTCACCTCCTTCATGTCTTCATAGAAGAGGTAAAGGATGTGGTGCTGGTCCTTGGCTTCCCACCATCCCTTTACATGGTCATGCCAGGAGCCCCACAGCACTGAGAGAAAGGAGACAGATGGGACACCAATCAACTTAAACTTATATAATAGGCATAAAATGTCCCAAAAAGAGGTCATTTAATAAGTGCAGTCAGATGACCAAGACATAAGGCAGGATTTTTATTTGCAAAAGACAGGTTTGGGTTTGTTTGTTTTTTTTTTTTCAATATTGAGGGAGATGATAAAAAGTATTCTGGATTCCTGGACTTCTGTTTCTACTTTTGAACAAATTACCAAGAGTGACACCGACTTGTGACCAGTGATTCATGATCTTCATTTCCCTTGTACCATGGCATGGTGCCTAGATCAGCATTGTACAATAAATATTATTTCTTACTAGGCTTGTTTTGAAAAGAAGATTTTTACTCTGAAAAATCTATAATTACCAGATATTTTGATCACTCTCTATAGTGATAACTGGCAGGCAGAGAGGTGCACTGGTGTCTCATGGACTCTGCCAGAGCCACTCTTCATCCTTCTCCATCCTGGGAGGTAGATTTCTATGAATTATATCAACAGGCTCACTTTTCCTCATTTCTGTCTGGGACTTGGCAACAAGAGGCTCTAGAAGGCTTTTGGAGTTGAGAAGAAAGTGAGCAATGTTTTATGATACCCTCCCTGTTGGCTCACTATTGTTGATTATTTCCCATAACAAAGGTCTCAGATCCTGTAAAGGGGCCTCTCATGCCCTCAGGAAGCAATAGCTCTCTATTGGTGCTCTCCCTAGAATTGTGTTTTATACCTATTGGTTTCTTTGGACTGTGCCAGTAGCTTTTTAAACAGTCCACTAAACTCTCCTTAAATGATTCAGTTTGAACGTGCCTTCAATAAGTACAATTGTTCAATGAAACCCTTCCTTGTCAGTAGGCAAATAAACAAGGAAACATGAAAACACAATTTCCTTTCACTTACCTTTTCCAGCCTTGAACGTCTCAACAAATTCCTCCCATGTACCAGGCTCAGGCACCAATTTAGTCATTCTTGAGAAATGATAGTAGGACACCAGACAGTCCTTTGCATTTCTAGCCACATAGATAATCTTAAATAATACAGCAAGGAGAGTGAGATACAGAGAAAACAAGATAGAAAATATTATTGCTTACTGCAGAGTACCATGCTTTTGGAAAGACTTTGAGAAGAATCTTGGACTATCCCAGCAAGGAATTGATGCACTTTCTATGGTCAAGGTGGACCATATCTTCCATCTTTCTCAGGCAGAATTCCAACTTCCATCTGTGTTCTAGGTTTAATTATGAAGTGTCCTGATTTACTATAATCACCTTAATTGATATTGTTGCAGGTTAAGGAGACTACTGTAGCATTTTTCAGTGCTAATATGACAAAACCCTGGAGGGCAGTGCTACCTCTAATTTTGGAGCTGATTGTGGTGCCATCTTATCACTGCATCATGAGAATGTTCAGAGATGTGCTGAAGAAGGCTTGACTTTCACAAGGTCAAGGAGATCTGTCCTCTTGACTTCTTGCCTTTTCCTCCCCTTTTTCCCCCTCATTACTCAGCATTTAATCTCAGCCTTTACTATGTGCATCCTCAGCAGGTTTGGGAGAAGGAGCATATGATTGTTTTCCCAAGCATTTTTCCCAGGGTCTCATGGGATGAAAAGAATTTCTGGCACAACATAACCAATCACCCAATCATATTTTTCTCTTAGCCCATTACTCCAGTCCTTACATTTCCCACTGCATACCCCCTGGCTCCTTCAGATGAACATAGACTTGGCCTGACTCTGATTCTCATTTAATTCCATACCTTTTCCTACTGCTAATTTTCTCTCCAATGTTCATGAAAGCACTTAGGAAAACAGAGAGTATGATACAACTGCCAAATTCCTAGTATGTAAGTATATCTCTTAATGCTTTTGTTGGTTATCGCCTTTTTGTAATCAAAGCAGGAATAACTAGACACAGGTATTATGGACCTGACAGGGAATATATTCAAATTTATTTGTGGTATAGAGTCAGATAGCTGAGTATGACATAATCTCAAATATTATATTTTCTGAGAGTCTGTTGATGCATTTGTGTAAGATTCCTATTGCTGCTGTTCATATTACCACAAATGTATGGCTTAAAATAAGAGGTTTACTCTCTTACATTTCTTTAGGGCCAGATTTCACTGGGTTAAAGTCAAGATGTCAACAGAGCTGGTTCTTTCAAGTGACTCTAGGGGAGAATCCATTTCATTACTATTTCTCTGCAGGCCACCAACATACCTTGGTTCTTGACCCTGTCCTTGAATCATTCCAATCAACGGTTGCAGTTGTCACATCACCTGCTTCCTTTTTTGATTGTATTTGTTGCCTCTTCTTATTATACTGATATTTAGGATCCACTCAGATAAGCCAGAATAACCTTTCCATCTCAAAATCCTCAACTTCATCACATAAGCAAAGTCCATTTTATCACATAAGGTAGAAATTGGAATATAGATATCTTTGGGAGATGATTATTTAACTTACCAATCACTCCATCATATAATGAAAAGCTTAGATTCCTATTCAAAGAACGAACAATTCTAAGCAATGGCGGGGGGGTTCACACAGAGATTTTTACATTTTTAGAAGGCCTAATTTAGCAAAAAGGAATTAATTAGTATGTGACTAACCAAGTATTAGTGTGTCTTCAAGCAACGAACCTACAACATTGTTTAGAAATAATATTGATTCTTGAGCTGCAAAAGTTACAAATGAGTGAAGTTATCTATTTGTGGGAATAAACCAAGATTGCACATGTCAGAGTGACCTGGGTATAAAGGTGAAGAAAACCAGGAATGGGAAAACATTTTGACATGTGAAAACCTATATAATTGCATTGTTCCTATTTGGAGATAAGAGATGGGCAGGGTGAAGAATTGGTGAGTCATGGAAACCCAGAAAAAAAAAAGGGAGAGTCAAAAGCAGTCACTTAAATTATGTATCTGAGCACTGCACTGACAAGAGAATATTTTTGTTAAACAGACTTGACCATCTGGTTCCTTTCATAAGGCTTGAGACCAGAAATTAAAAGAATCTGCAGCTGTCTTGGGTAAGAGATGCTTTTTAAGATCAACTCACACTCCTAGCAACCTTCACATGATGAGGTTTCCAAAGCAGGTTTCCAACAAAGAGGATGATATAGTTATGGCTGGTATTCTCTTTTCACTGCAAATTTTAAGTTGATGTTTCATTTATATTACATATTTCATTGATTTCAAGATTCACTAATGAAGTAGATGTCAATGAGAAACATAATGTACACTGCATTTATAAGATCTGAATTTGGAAGTGTCAAAATAAACTAAACTTTAAAATGGAGGAAATAGAGGTATAATAGTAGGTGGGACCCTGCCAATTTCTAGGCACTACATCATGGTGCAATGGCTCATCATATCCTTTGCCTGCACCACTCTCCCCCTCTCAGGTTTCCTCTAAGTAAGTCCCTTTCTTATCTTACTCAACCTTGGCTCTTCTTCAATGATTCAAAATAAGATAAGCATTCGTCAGGAAATATGTACTTTGTTTCACTGCTCACTCTCTTTGGATATAGTTTAATAGGCAGTTACTCTGAATGTCTTCACCTGAAAACTTCCTAGTGTAAACCCAGAAATAATACGTTGAAGGAAAGGTGTATCCAGAATGAGGTGTGTGTGAATGTTGGGGTAAAGCCACCATTTTCCCAATCCTGCACTGGTTCTTTCTTTTCTTATATCCTTGATCATTTATCACTTATATAGGAAGGTTCACTACACATACATATCACAACTTGATTTAAAGTGTTGACTTTTCTTACCTTCGAATTTTCTTTCCAGAAGGAGGGTGGTAACATCTGAACAGGCAGATGAGTCTTCAGAGTTCTAGGAGAAGGCATTTTGCTGGCCAAATCCAAACCTGGGAAAAAAAGTCACATAATTTGGCTGAACATTTCTCATCAGTTCCATGGATTCAACATTATCGAATGGTTAAATATCTGAAATCACAATTGACCAAGTCATTGACTCTTTGTCTAAAATTGTGGCTTTACATTCCATTGTTGCCCTCCAAATAACACATTATCATTCATTCTGATAAAGGAAACCACTAAAAAGATATTGAAAACCACCAAGACAACAATATTCTCTTTATTTGGAGGGTGCTGGTGAGTGTGTGGACAGAGTAAGAAGCTGTGAGTTGTCTGAGGTTGGTGATAACTGTGATCCCAACAGCCCCTTGTTATTTTGTCCTTTGGGGTTTTCTATTACTGCAATATGGAATAGATAAAGGCAACTGGAGAAGAGCTGACATACCTCTTAAAGGAGTGCGGTTATTGGACTGGTTCTATCTAAGAAGCGTCATTCTTTCAAACTTTACTTTTCTTTTTTTTCTTTTTTTTTTAATAATAAATTTTATTTTTATATTCCCCATACAATTGCAACCTCCCCATTCTGACCCCACTCCCTCCCCTCCCGCCCCTCACCCCCCAAAAAGTGTCTCTGGTTCATAGTTTTTTGTTGATTTTGATTTTCGCTTTCTTATAGTTATTCATTTTTCTGGTCCCTTATTTAAGTTTTCTAGATTCCTGCTATGAGTGAGACCATCTGGTATTTTTCTTTTTCTTTCTGGCTTATTTCGCTGAGCATGATCCCTTCCAGTGCCATCCATGTTGCTGCAAATTGCATGTGTTTATCTTTTTTGAATGCTGAGTAATATTCCATGGTATATATGTACCACATCTTCTTAATCCAGTCATCTATTTTTGGGCATTTGGGCTGTTTCCAAAGCTTAGCTATTGTAAACAGTGCTGCTATAAACATAGGGGTGCAGGTGTTCTTTGGAATTGATGTTTCTGTGTCCTTTGGGTAAATACCTAGGAGTGGAATTGCTGGATCATATGGAAGCTCTATGTTTAGTAGGTCCAGAAATCTCCACACAGCTCTCCATAGTGGTTGGGCCAGTTTGCACTCCCACCAACAGTGCAGGAGAGTTCCTTTTTCTCCACACCCTCGCCAACACTTGTTGTTGCTAGTTTTTTTAATATGTGCCATTCTCACTGGTGTAAGATGGTATCTCATGGTAGTTTTGATTTTTATTTCCCTGATTACAAGTGATGTTGAACATTTTTTCATATGCCAGTTGGCCATTTGCATTTCCTCTTCAGAGAAGTTTCTTTTTAGCTCTTCTGCCCATTTTTTGAAAGGATTATTTTCTTTGTTGTTGTTCAATTGAGGAGATAAAAAGTTCTGGAGAAAGCCATAAAGTAGATTAAACCAAGTGGAAGAATGAAGCAGTAATCTTGAAGGCACAAATAAGGAAAGAATCAAGATAGAAAAAGTAAGAGATATACAAATGAAAAAGGATGAAGACACACTTGGAGAATTATCTGAAACTAGAGGAAAGGAAATATAAAAATCACAGGAATCCCAGAAGGAGAAGAGAAAGATGAGGGAACTGAAAAAGCTATTTGAGGAGATAATGGAAGAAAACTAGCAAAACTTGAAGAAGGTACTATACATGTAAATACAAGAAGCAAAAACAACTCCAAGCTATCTAAATAAAATGAGACCTACAGCAAGACACGTAATGGTAAAACTTCCAAAAGGCCAATATAAATAAAAAATAATAAAGCTGATAAGGGTAAAAAAAACAGATAACCTATAAAGGAACATCAATTAGGATAACATCAAATTTCTCTAAAGAAATACTACCAGGCAAGAAAAAAATGCAGTGACATATTCAAAATATTCTAAGATAAAAAATGCTAGTCAAATGCTTTATCCTGCAAAGCTCACCTTCCTGTATGAGAAAGAAATAAGGACCAATAGACAAAGAAACCACACCCCCCCAAAAAATATTAAAATATTAAAAGGAGCTTTAGGATTTAAAACAAAGATAGGAATGAACAAGAAATTAACTAGAACCACAAACTAGAACAAAATATTAGTAACAGAATTTTACAGATCAATAATCATTGTGTCAAAGTATTAAACTCACCAATAAAAAGACACAGAATATCTAGTTGGATTAGGAAACAGAACCCAACCTTCCTTTGCTCCAAGGAATGCACCTAAGTTCCAAGGATAAACATAGAATGAAAGTAAAGGGATGGAAAACAATTACACAAGCAAACAACACTCAAAGGAAGGCAGAACCAGCCATACCTATATCAGGCAAAATAGACTTCTAAGTTATAAAGGTAAAAGGAGACAAGGATGGACACTTTAAAATGATCAAGGGAACACTCGAACAGGAAGACATAACATTTATCAATATATACCCACCAAATGAGGAGAACCTAAATACATCCAGCAACTAAATCAAATCTGAAAACAGACACTGGAGAAATACTTATGTGGTTGGAGACTTTAATACCCCACTCTTATCAATAAACAGATCAACAAGACAGAAAATATATAGTCATAATGACCCTGAAAAAATAATTAGACTGTATGGGTTTAAAATACACTTATAGGGTACTACACACCAAAAAAGTGGACTATACAATTTTTCTTAAGTGTGCACGATTCATTCTCCAGGATTTACTGTGTCACAAGAATCAACAATTTCATGAAGATTGACATCATACTGGGTGTCCTCTCTGACCATAAATGTAATGACCTAGAAATCAAGTACAAATAGAATAAAGGGGAATACTCTAATACATGGAGACTGCACAATACACTACTGAGTGATCACTGGCTTAATAAAGAAATCAAAGAACTCAAAAATTACTTTGAGACAAATGGCAAAAAGGACACAACCTTTCAGAATGTATGGGATACGGCAAAAGCAGAACTACGAGGGAAGTGTATAACAATACCTGCCCACATCTAGAAACTAGAAAGAGCACAAATAAACTACATAAAAAAGAATTTAAAAAATCCAAAAGCCAGCAAAAGGAAGGAAATAATAAAAATCAGAGCACACGTAAGTGAAATAGAAGTCAAACAAACAGTCCAAAAGAGCAACGAAATCAAAGCTGGTTCTTTGGAAAAAATAAACAATATAGTCAAATCTTTAGCTTCACTCATGAAGAAAAATAGGGGAAAACTCGGATAAATATGATCAAAATGAAAAAGAATTTCCAGCAGACACTGCAGAAATTCAGAGGATAAGAAGTTATTACTATGAACAAGTATATGTAAACAAATTCACAACCTAGGTGAAATGGACAGATTCATAGAATCATACAATCATCCAAGATTGAATAGAGAAGAAACAGAAAATATGAATAAACCAATAACAAATAAGGAAATTGAAAGAATAATCAAAACTCTCCCAACAAACAAAAGTCCAGGACCACATGGCTTGACAAGCAAGTTCTACCAAACCTTTAAAGACGAACTAATACCTATCCTGCTCAGACTCTTTCAAAAAGTCATGAAAAAAGGCATTCTTCCAAATGTATTTTGTGAGGACAATATCACACTAATACCAAAACCAAACAAAGATGTCACAGAGAAATAAAGCCACAGACTAAATTCTCTAATGAACACAAATTCAAAAATCTGCAATAAAATGGCCAACAGGCATATGAAAAAATGTTCAACATCACTTGTCATCAGGGAAATGCAAATCAAAACTACCATGAGATACCATCTTACACCAGTGAGAATGGCACATATTAAAAAAACTAGCAACAACAAATGTTGGCAAGGGTGTGGAGAAAAAGGAACTCTTCTGCACTGTTGGTGGGAGTGCAAACTGGTCCAACCACTGTGGAAAGCTGTGTGGAGATTTCTGGACCTACTAAACATAGAGCTTCCATATGATCCAGCAATTCCACTCCTAGGTATTTACCCAAAGGACACAGAAACATCAATTCCAAAGAACACCTGCACCCCTATGTTTATAGCAGCACTGTTTACAATAGCTAAGCTTTGGAAACAACCCAAATGCCCAAAAATAGATGACTGGATCAAGAAGATGTGGCACATATATACCATGGAATATTACTCAGCATTCAAAAAAGATAAACACATGCAATTTGCAGCAACATGGATGGCGCTGGAAGGGATCATGCTCAGCGAAATAAGCCAGAAAGAAAAAGAAAAATACCGGATGGTCTCACTCATAGCAGGAATCTAGAAAACTTAAATAAGGGACCAGGAAAATGAATAACTATAAGAAAGTGAAAATCAAAATCAACAAAAAACTATGAACCAGAGACACTTTTAGGGGGGCGGGGGCAGGAGGGGAGGGATTGGGGTCAGAATGGGGGGGCTGCAATTGTATGGGGAATATAACAATAAAAAAAAAAATCCGCAATAAAATCTTAGCGAACCAAATCCAGCAATGCATTAAAAAGATTGTACACCATGACCATGTGGGATTTATTCCAGGAACACAAAAATGTTTCAACATCTAAAAATAAATCAATGTAATACATATCAAAAAAAAGAGAAAAAAACCACATGATTATATCAGTAGATGCTGATAAAGCATTAGGTAAGATTCAACATTCATCTATGATGAAAGCACTTGAAAAACTGGGGATAAATGGAATGTATCTTAAAACAATAAAAGCCAAATAAGACAAAAGCACTGCTAGTATCAGTCTCAATGATGAAAAAGCCTTTCCACCAAGATATGGAACATGACAAGGATGTCCATTCTCAACTTTACTGTTCAACATAGCATCAAAAGTCCAGTTAGAGCAAGCAGGCAAGAGAAAGCTTTAAAACACATCCAAATTGGGAGAGAAGAAGTAAAGTTAACAATATTTACAGATGCTATGATAACATACATAGAGAACCCCAAAGGCACCATGGAGAAACTAATTAAAACAATAAACCAGTTCAGAGAAGTGGAAGATGCAAAACCAACACACAAAAATGAGTTGCCTTCCTATTTACAAATAATGAACTAGAAGAAGAAGAAAATAAGAAAGCCATCCCATTTACAATCTCACACACAAAAAATTAAATACCTGGCATGAAAGTTAACAAAGGAAGGGAAGGACCTATACAAAGAAAATTATAAAACATTGTTAAAAAAAAAAAAACAGAAGACACAAAGAAATGGAAAGATATCACCTGTTCATTGAATGAAAGTGTCAGCAAAATGACCATCCTACTCAAAGCAATTTACAGATTCAATTCAATCCCAATAAAAATCCCAATGTCCTTCTTCAAAGAAATAGAACAAAGATTACTGAAATTCATATGGAACCACAAAAAAAAAACCCTGATGGCCAAAGCTCTCCTGACTAAAAATGGAGGAAATGTAGGTATCAGACTTCTTGACTTTAAACTACATTATAAAGTCATAATAACTAACATATATGGTACTAGAACAAAAACAGACACACAGACCAATGGAATACAATTGAGAGCCCAGAAATGAAACCATATATGTGTGGACAGCTAATCTATGACAACGGAGCAAAGAATAGACATTGGAGCAAGGAAAGTCTCTTCAATAAATGGTGCTGAGAAAACTGGACTTTCATATGCAAAAGAATGAAAGTAGACCAGTATCTCATATCATATACAAAAAATCAACTCAAATGGATGAAAGATTGACACAAGACTGTGGTTACAAACTCACCTGAGTTGAGGGGTGGTGGCAGAGTCCACTCAATGAAAGGATGCCGGTCGAAAGTGTTGGCCCTTTGACACTTCTGCACGTCTCCATCATTTTGGATCATGTCCACAATCTCCTGTGTCCAGGTGGTGCCTGGAAGTATCAGTTATTCTCAGTTCTATCTACTTGCTGTACAATCTATTTCCTTCATTATTTGTACATTCCATGAAATTCATATTTGCTAAGTGTTGAGCAGAATTAGCTCACTTGTCAACTCCCCTCCTTGACACCCACAGTAGAAAATTCCTCTGTGCAACACCCATAGTGAACAGCAACTCTATGACACCCCAAATGGAAAGTCCTCTCCTGTGAGCAATGATGCCCCTGGTTCTTATTTTCAAGGACTATTTGTATATCTGCCATCTTGTAAGACAGAGTCAACAGAGGTAAGAATGTGTCCTTTTATTCTCTTTATCCCTAGTACCTGGCATAGGACTTTGCACCTTATTAATGTAACTTTAGTGAATGAAAATTGAATCAAATTAACATAGGGAGATACAGTGGTAAAGTAGCCACAGTCCCTGCCACATTCCCTGCCCCAATGCTTGTAATGTTTTTTTAAGATAATATAAAAGAGACTGCTTCTTGCCCATTGTTCCCTTCTCTCTCAATAGATCCTCAATTTTCAGCTGGGTATGTAGCTAACTGGCCCAAAGTTGAGGTTTTTCAGTCTTTCTTGCAGCTATTGAATATTACACTAAAGTTTGGGAAATTTTTTCAAAAAGGCAGGAATATGACCTATTTCTTCCCTTCCTATCTCCTTGCTGCTCTTTGGTGTGTGAGTGTGACATCTGGAGCCTTAGCAGTCATATTAGTTTATAAAAACAAATACCACAACCTGAAGGTGATGGCACAGATAATTAAAAGGAGCCAGGGTCTCTTATGAGCAATGCAGTCACCATTTCAGGTCTGGACAATTAATAATTAACCTCCAGACTGTTTTTTCGTGTGTGTGTGTGTGTGTTGGGCAGGAAATGGGGGAGAGGTCTGATATTTATAGCCAAATTGAATCCTAAATGACACAGAAGAGAGGCATATATAGAAATGTGGGTAGGCAAAGAGCAAGACTATGCAAAATATCCACCAAATACCCATTTTTCTCTTTACTAATTTTGGTGTCTCTCTGGCTTGCAAACTTGATGCTCATGGACACATGAGATATATACACATATAATTAAGAGATGAACATTATACAGTAAGAGCCATAAAGGGTGTGCAATGGACCACAGGTATACAAAGGAGGGCAACTTAATGCAGAAGTGGTGAGTGAGGCTCAACTGAAACGGTAGCCTTGTTTTTTTAAAATATTTATTTATTATGCATATAAGAGCTGGGGTATAAGCCAGAGGTGGGGGGCGTGGGGGGTGAGAGGATTCACCTGAGACAGAGTGGGGAACAGAACAGGCGGATTGACTGAAATACACTGCTGAGGGGAGCAGCAGGCAAGACAAGAGAGGTCTACTGCACCGTGTGGGTTAGCTCCCTGGCTGGAATCATATTCATGCTGCAGCGGCTGCAGATTGCTTCATAGTGCTGCGACTTAAATCCTTATGCCACCAGGGAAGCCCCTGAGATGGTAGCTCTGGAGTGAAGAGTTAAAGTTGTATTGAAATGTCAACAAGCACAGGAAGCCACCACAGGAAGAGAAACCTCAGGAGCCAGGACAAAGGCAGGCCCACTTCCACCTTGGGTAGTGTAAGCAGGGCTCACAGGCGATTCAATTATGGTGGGGTTGGGACAAAAATCTGGGGAGTTTGGGACCATCCTATGGAGGACCTTAGAGTTGATTGCTTAATTTCCAAGGAGAGTGGAAAACAAATTTTGTGGTACAGATTTAAGTTCAGATCCGGGTAAAAGAAGTGTCCAGTACAAACATACAGAAGAGGAGATTCTCGAGAAATGAAATCTGCTGACAGAAAATCCCTCCCCTGATTTACTGACTAAGCCCGAACTGAGGAACTCTGGCCCAGGAGGACAAAGTACATGCCAGGGCATGGTCAAAGAACTGTGGTGGATGCAGATGGTAATCCTGAAATATTTATGGTTATGAATATCTAGAGTTCTCCTGTTGGGCCAAATGGTCACCAAGAGTCTCCCAAACAGGTTATAGCTTAAAGCTCTTCACTCACTCAGTCACACTGCATGAAATTACACACACAGATAACTCAGGTAGCTTATCAGTCATTAGACCCCATCTTCACTAGTTATGACGTTCTCTGCTCCTCCACCCCTGCACCAGCCTTCCAAGCTCTTCGCCTTTGCAACCCTTACTACTCCCAGGACCCCCTTTTCATTTTGTACAATATGGATAAATATCACCTCCCCTCTCCCAGATCCTGGTGCACTTGTATAAATTTGGTCCCAACACCATTAGTGCTTTTT
Source organism: Talpa occidentalis (assembly GCF_014898055.3). Lineage (NCBI taxonomy): Eukaryota > Metazoa > Chordata > Mammalia > Eulipotyphla > Talpidae > Talpa > Talpa occidentalis. The sequence goes on from NW_023604861.1 coordinate 68,218,884, forward strand.
AAAGAGGGATGAAAGTGCTTAGTTCTACATCAGTCTCTTCCTCTAAAAGAAGCTTCTTCTAGAGCTTCTGCACAGCAAAAGAGACAATTACAAAAACAAAGAGAAACCCCGCCGACTGGGAGAACATTTTTGCACACAACACTAATGATAAAGGACTGATCACAAAAATCTACAAAGAGCTGATGAGACTCAACAAAAACAAAGAAAATAATCTAGTCAAAAAATGGGCAGAAGAGCTAAAAAGAAACTTTTCTGAAGAGGAAATGCAAATGGCCAACAGGCATATGAAAAAATGTTCAACATCACTTGTAATCAGGGAAATGAAAATCAAAACTACCATGAGATACCATCTTACACCAGTGAGAGTGGCACATATTAAAAAAACTAGCAACAGCAAATGTTGGTGAGGATGTGGAGAAAAAGGAACTCTCCTGTACTGTTGGTGGGAGTGCAAACTGGTCCAACCACTATGGAGAGCTGTGTGGAGATTTCTGGACCTACTAAACATAGAGCTTCCATATGATCCAGCAATTGCACTCCTAGGTATTACCCAAAGGACACAGAAACATCAATTCCAAAGAACACCTGCACCCCTATGTTTATAGCAGCACTGTTTACAATAGCTAAGCTTTGGAAACAACCCAAATGCCCAGAAACAGATGACTGGATCAAGAAGATGTGGTACATATACACAACGGAATATTACTCAGCATTCAAAAAAGATAAACACATGCAATTTGCAGCAACATGGATGGAGCTAGAAGGGATCATGCTCAGCAAAATAAGCCAGAAAGAAAAAGAAAAATACTGGATGGTCTCACTCATAGCAGGAATCTAGAAAACTTAAATAAGGGACCAGGAAAAAGAATAACTATAAGAAAGAAAATATCAAAATCAACAAACATCTATGAACCAGAGACACTCTTTGGGGGGTGGGGGTTGGAGAAAGGAGGAGTTGGGGTCAAAATAAGGGGGTTGTAATTGTATGGGGAATATAAAAATAAAATTTAAATAAATTAAAAAAAAGAAGCTTCTTCTAGGTAAGGGAATCATTCACTTTCAGGACTTCTCAGAAGATATAAACAATCTTATATATCTCAGTAGATAAGACTGGGTTAGCAAGATTTACAATGAGAATCTCTGTGCTATGTAAATGATTTTATAATTTAAAATAATCATATAATCTGTTCAGTCCTCTGATGATTTGGGATTCTGAATGTCGCATTATCTAGCAGGGACCTAAACCAAAATAAGATTTTGGTCCCTCAAGGTTAGAGCTCAGTATAGTTTATACTTTTCCACAGTCCAGCTTTGTAAAAACTTGCACTTTATTTTTTTCAACTCTAGCTACTTAAAAAATTTTGGTTTGTTCAATAAATGGTGCTGGGAAAACTGGACCACCGTAAACAAAAGAATGAAACTAGACCACTACCTTACACCATGCACAAAAATCAACTCAAAATGGATAGAGATCTGAACATAAGACTTGAAACCATAAAACTTGCATTTTGAAATCAGGTATTACAGTCCCTCCAAATCTGGCTTTCCCACCACCAAATCTCAAACCTACCTGATTTTGCATAGGTCGCTATGAGGAGATCATCAGGTTTTGCTTGGAAATTCCAGATTTTGTCCCAGTTATCACTTATAAACTTGGTCATGAGGACTCCGTCCACCTCTTGAGTTTCTGGTAGTAGGTATTTTCCCTTCAGGTGGAGATCCTTCATTTCCTCCAAGGACATCTTTCTATTTGGACCTGTCAAAGGTACTTCAAAGAAACGTGTACTATATCATTTCTATACTTTACAACAGTCATTTCATTAAAAATACATTCTCAGAAGGCCTCCCCACTGGCGCACTGGTTGAGCACTGGGTTGCGAAGCTGCCCGCAGCCTCTGCAGTGCCAGTTCGATCCCCGGCTGCTCCCCGGCCACCGGAGGAGGGTCCCACATGGCTCACAGACCTCTCCTGCCGCCCGCTGCTCCCCTCAGCAGTGTACTTCCGTCTTTCTGCCTGCTCTGCTCCCCGCTCTGGCTCTGGTGAATTCCTCTCACCCTCCCGCGCTTCTGACTGTACCCAGTGCTTGTATAAATAAATAAATAAATAAATAAATAAATAAATAAATAAATAAATAAATAAATAAATAAATAAATCTTAAAAAAAAATACATTCTCAGAGAAAGTCAGGAGAAATGTGTTTCATGTTAATTTAAGTGCAAGAAGTATGTTTTATCTTAAGTGAGCGAAGTCAAAACTGTGGGAGCCTAGGGATTTTAAATAGATTTGTTTCAGAGTATAAATTTGATAAAGCAAAAGAAGATAGATGCAGCAGAGAAAAACAGAAGTGGAAGATGATGGATTTGACTCACTCATCAGCAATGATCTGGTTAAGGTGAGCGAGAGGAGGTGGCCATGAGGGGGACCAAAGCAGGAAGTTCACTAACCCCTATCAAGTGTGAGCGACAAAAGAAGACCAGATCAGAGTCAGTGTTCAGGTTAGCTGGATACAACCTGGTGTGGAAGCAGGTTGGGGCAGCGCATTGATGAAGCTGACTCAGCAGGACAGCTATTGAGCTGAGAGAAGTTCCAGAAGCAGGTGAGGCTTCACTCCCTGGAGGTGGGTTCCTGATCAACACAATACCATCAAAAGGCTTCATTGTTGCCATCTAGATCATACCCGCCTCCTGGGCCCACAGCTCCAGAATCCCCATCCTGCCCCAGATCTCTGGCTGAGGAGAAACGCTTGCTGCCAGAGGAGGTAAGGTCAACTCGCCTGGGGTAGTAACTCCAACTGGATGCAGTGATATTTTCTTTAGTAGAAACTTTCATTTTCTTGACATCTTAAATTTATTGTAGAAATGTAATAAAGTAAACTGAACCATAGCATTATAATTTCTAAGTTTAAGAACAATGTTGGCACATTTTAGTAAGTACTTGTTACACAAAAGCATCCTTGCAATGTTAGAATGTCTAATAGATGAGCCTTGCAAGTAAAAGTTAACATTTGACAGATTAATTAAATATTTAGATTTGGGATTTTAGGTTGAAAATGTAGACAATTTTAATTATTTCATAAATATTTAAGAGAATGTAGACTTACCATGTTCATAAGGTTAATTAGTAATTTGTGAGATTTAGTGAAATTACTAGAAATTTTTGTTTTGTTATTGTTAAGCAACTGAAGTACTAAAAAAAAGAGAATGAAGCATAGCAGATTAAAAGCAATTTAAAATATTTAGAATCATTTTATTCACTAGGTTGAAAAGCCTTCGTAAGTGGAAAACGTTTACCCATTTTCACCAACACTCTGCAGCCTCTTTTGGGGTACAAGACTCTGGTTCTAGCCTTATTTCTGATCTTTGCTTCCCTTACCTGCAGAATAGGGGTTGGAGATGGTCAGATTATACCTTTAAGTTTCCTCTGAATTAATAATAGCATGCCTGATTTAATGTCTTCCTTAGCTAAAAGTCAGATAACTGTGTGACATTTATAGGAAGTTAATGCATTACTCCTTCCTCAATCCTAACATTTAAAGTGATCATCCAGTACACACAATTACGTTCTTCACAGAGCTTGACTTTGGGACTTTGCCAGCACCTATCCTCCCCTACCTTGGGGTTCCTTGTGCACCTATTGCTCACCACACACAGGCCTGTCCTACTAGTCAGTCTGTCCCTCCTCCCTCCTTCTCCTGACCCAAAATTACTGCTCAAGTGTTACATTCTTAAAGATCTATCATTTTCAATCATCTGTAGGTGCTGGAGCATCCCAAGGGATGCCTTTGTGACTTCTAGGGAGGTTTGGGTACATGTGGCCCCCAGTGGTGAGTTCTGCGCCCCTCCCTCCAGCTTGTCACCTAGGCAAGTTCACGTTCACCTGTCTTCTGTTTTGGGCTTCAGTGTATATTTTGTTTTGAAGAAAGAGCTCTGGGATTAACAAAACAAGTGTGACAACCACCTTTTTAGGTCACTGCTCTCTGATTCTAATGTGGCAGTCAGTCCATGCTAAAATATTTAACTTTTCCAGGAAATAATGTCCCAAAAAATCAGAAGTGAGGAAGGACATAGGTGATGGAGAAGGAGAGGTAATTGGAGATCTACCCTTAAAGTAGTCTGAAGCAAAAGAGAAATCTTTGGTCAACTTTCTTTTGTCTTGAAAGAGTAAAAAAAAAGTACAATAGAATATTCTTCAGCACTAAAAGAGAAATGAGCTATTGTTCCATGAAAAGACATAAACCAGAAGGTACAGATGAGGTATTGTGGAGAGAAGTTAATGACTACAAAAAAAAAAAAAAAGCACCTCTATACAAGAACCAGAAATGTCAGCCCTGAACACTTGAAGAGTTCCCAAAATTAAAAAAAAAAAAAAATGATGTCTGAGGACAAGAGCAGACTCGTTCAAATCCTTTTGTAGAAGAAATAGCAACCCCCGTCATTATGGTGAGTGACTGGAAATACAGAGCAGATTCATCTGTTCTCAACTAGCCTCTTTTTTTTTTAAGGATTTATTTATTTATGAATACAAGGACTGGGAAACAGGTCAGAGCTGTGGGATGGGGCGAGAGATTCACCAGAATGCGTGTGGAACACAACAGGTGGATCTACTGAAATACACTGCTGAGGGAAACAGTGGGTGAGTCAGGAGAGGTCTGCTGTGCCATAAGGGTAGCTCCCTGGCCGGGGATTGATCTCCTGCTACAGTGGCTGCTGAGCGCTTCATAGTGCTGTGCTTAACCCTTTGCGCTACCAGAGGGACCACAACAAGACTATTTAATGGAGTTCATTAAACACTGAGTACAAACATCCTCTGCAGATGAGAGTCCCTGGGCCTAAGGGCCTCCCACCTAACCAGAGGAATCTAGATTCTGGTACCAGAATGACCAAAAACAGACCAGGTGACTCCCCTCCTTCTTACCAATGTAGACAAAGCTAAAGTTTCTAGGTGTGGAAAGAAAAATTACCCCAATTCCCACCTAACTGCTCAGGAGGGAAGGGAATGATATTGCTTCCTGCCTAACCTTGTCCCAAATTACACACATAAGTGCTACTGTTGCTTGCAGACCCAGCCCTGACCTATAGATTTCCTTGTGGGGAAAAACAGAATTGCACATGGCTGCCTCTCCTGTGCCCGGTGAGGGTGGGACTTTCACCCTGGGCTCTCATGGGAGTTTCAGGCTCCTGGGGTCCCGCAGGTGGAGGCGTGTGTAAGGCAGGGCATGACCAAAAACTAGCAAGTGAATGCCCCCTGCTCACGTACCCCCCACTGCAAGTCCGGGCAGAATATGAAATGTAGCCCACTGCACCAGGGACGTATCTTGCTTCCTAATGTATTTAATTGCATCCTCGTGTGGTTTGTTCAGACTCAAGGCAGGGTAGGAGCCCAGGAGCCAACACCAATGCAGGGGCTCCTGGCCAAGCAACACTAGTGCCTAGCTGAGGATGAGGTTCAGTTCTAAAGCTCTTTATTCCAGTAGAGTCTAGAGGGTTCTGGAAGGTCACAGGACAGTTCACTGACTTGATCATGCTGGGCTCACGACCCATGTTCATGTCTCAGTATCCATAGCATCTGAGCAGGTTTAGTGAGAGGTCCATCTGTTACTGGGCTTAGAGGTTAAGTTTCAGGCAGCCTCTGATGCTGGTTAATCATAGAGCTGAATCATCTCACCCTCCTGTCTCTCCTGCACCTTGGCCGAAGTCCAGGGGGCTTCGGACCCACCTGCTGCCCATTGCCCTCCCATTCTGTTAATGCCGAATATGCTAGACCATCTGTGGACCCAGATGTCAGATCTGAGTGTGAGTAGTTGTCTGGCCCAAGCCCTTTCTAAGGATAATAATTGAGGAAGAGGAAACCCTTACTGTAGGCAAAAGAAAGACAAAGAATACCTTTGTAGTTCTGACCCTTCAACCCCCACTTCTGCAGTCCACTACCCTGGACCCCTGGATCTGCTGTTAATTTCCCCTTCAGTTCTTTTCAAAACTTCTAGGACCGGGCTCAGTAATAACACCCTCAGCAGAGAACCAAGGCTGGACTCTCCTGGGAGACCTGGGCCCTGTTTTAGGACAATCTCAGCCATCTGACAGAAACACTTTGGGGAATATTCCTTCATGGGTGTGGACTGGCACATCTTCCACCGGCAGCAAAGCAAAAACTGGCAACAATTTTTTGGCTGCAAAGAAGAGGGTCCAAGTAAACTCTGAGGTAAGAAGTTCCCCTTCATCCAGGAAGGCCACTGTGAAACTAATCAACAGAACCCTTGGGAAATTTGGGACTAAAACCAGAAAAGTATTTTTTTTTTTCCTCCTTCTTGCCTTTGAAAAAGATGTTTTCCTCTGATCAGCTAGAGGAAGTGAAGGACTCCCCTTCTTCCCCACCTTGCTCTCTGTTCTCCTTTCAGGAAACTAATCTGCTGCTTCTGCATCAGAGCTTGCAGGCAATACTCACAAGATTCCCCAGGCAAGTGGTTTTCCAAGACCTTGATCTTTGCTGACACTGGGTGACTTTGCTTTTTTAGACTCTTCCTCCTGGAGGAGTCATGAGCTTTGAAGGCCTGGCCGTGTGTCACTTACGAGGAGGTCCCGTAGATGAGCTCTTCCAAGAATCATATCCCTTTGTTCCCTTGATATAGGACCTGCTTGAGGACTGGCTACACCCACATGCCTAACAATCAAGAGAGGAGGGGAAGGAAGTAGCCAATGAAATTTCTGCTCATAATCTTGACAGCTAGCCTGGCTCTCAGTTCCAACCTGCTCTGCCCTGAGGATGCCTATTCCCTTACCCTGGCAGACCATTTTGGAATTGCAAGTTTGGAGTCACAAGCAGTAGTGATTACGTGGCACATGCCCCACGTTCCCTCCTGTCACTGTGTATACATCAATAATTGGTCAGGGAAGTCTTTCCCAGTGAACCCAGATGGGTACTCAGAATTCTTCTTAACATTTTCCAGAGAGTCACTTAAAATTGATGAGTTAGCTAAAAGATGCCAACCTGTTTGCCATTGCTGATATATGAGGTTCATAATGTTCTGAGTGAATTAAAGCCTAGGGTTAAAAATGCAATGGAAATCTTTTTGTTGTTGTTGCTTAAGATTGCATTTCTTGATCATTGCTATCGTTTTTATTTTGGTTTTTTTTATTCAATTACTTGGGTGATTTCTATTATAAGAAGCACTTGTGGACATAACTGCATGGTTATTTTTCATATTTGCTAAAATTTGTTTCTTTTTATTTATCTCACAAAATGACAGCTACCTTCATCTTAATGATTTTGCATTTTTTTATTTGCAATTCTTTTCTGCATTTTTTTTTTTTTTTTGTATTTGTGAGGTTTACATTTGTGCCCAGTTTGGTAATTACCATGGGATCCCAAACAAATTAAGTCAATCAATAAACAGCTAACATATATTAAAGTCTAACATTTATTGAACCCAATTTCTAAGTGCTTTATTTATATTACTGTAATTTTAAAAGCCTTGAGATAGTCTTGTCAGGTAGATGTTATCAATTTTTCCATTTTACAGATATGGAGTTTAAGTTTTAGAGAGCTTAAATAACCCTACAGAATCACACTATTGGCAAGGGATTTGAACAATCAGTTGAGGCTCAAAGCCTCTTAGCCACCATACAAATGCAAAGGTCACTAGTACAGTTCAATGCCAGCATGCTATCTTTGAATACACAGAATCAGAGTTTTAGCTCCATTAGTTTCTCCAGACTTCAAAGAAATGACATTAGATTATGAAGTAAGATTATGAATTAGAGTATAAAATTAGATCAGAAAACTTATAAATTGTCTAACATCTTATATGTTAAACTGATCATCTTATAACATTACCAAGAAATTTATATGCCTATTTCTCCATTTTATAAATGTTGTTAAACTATGGCCTTCTAATGCTATTTGCTTAAAAAAATAATAAACAAATGAAGATACTTGCTTTAAGTTTCTAAAGTTATGAAACTTTAAATCCTAAAACACCATATGTTTGATCTCAATTATAAGGTCTGCTTACTCGGGGGTGGAGGGCAGGGAGAGATGCAAATGGTGGAAAACAGCGTATTTCTATTTACAAGGAAGGACAATTTCTGGAAATTTTAAGTTCTGAACATTCAGTGGCACTATTGTATTCACCAACTCTTGAGGACCACAACCAGAACATACATCATGGTTGTCTGAATGATATGTGTTTAATTATGAATAACAAATAAAATATTTAATAATTGTTTTGTTTGTGCTACACACACAAAATGCCTTGGAACTTCTAAATGGATTAGTCAATGGGAAGGATAGCAGAATCCTAAAAGAAAAATGACCAAGGAAGACAGGACTGCTGTTTACATCTGGACTACAATTGAAAATTATACGATCTGTGGGTACTGCAGAGTGCAATACAGAGTATAGGCACTTATTCGGGTAATTAATAACTAGATATTTTTAGGATTTTTGGTCTGAATTCTCTAAGTAGATAAATGGTCATTATCTGTTCATCCATCCGTATGTCCACTTCATTATACAACAGATACTGAGCACCTTCCTTGTGCAAAGCACAGTTTTAATGTTGATATTGTGAGGTGGAGGTTCCAATCTATGCAGGGAGACAAATTTTGAAAGAATAATAAAATTGCAGCAGATTCTATGCTCTTAAGAAAATGAGGAGAGGGCCTCCCGATGGCGCAGCAGTTGAGCACTGGGCTGTGAAGCTGCCCGCAGCCTCTGCAGAACCTGTTGGATCCCCGGCTGCCAGCAAGGGTCCCTTATGGTACACAGACCTCTCCTGCAATGCCCACTGCTCCCCTGTAGGGTAAAGAAAATGTCAGGCTTTTCTGCCCTCCTGCCATCAGGATAGATGATGGATCCTTGAGGTCCTGAATGCATGCCTGATGGCGGGCACCTGGAATAGGGTGTGGGCATAGGTAGATGGGATTCACCTGGGCTAAGATTGGGCTTTTAAGGGCGGCATTACGGGGACGCCAGCAGCAGCAGCAGAAGCTGAAAGAGAAGCTAAGAGAGAAGCAGAAGCTGAGAGAAGGCCGGAGAGCCCAGATAGAGTGAAGACTTGCTGGGGGCTGGGAGGCCTGCCAGCCTCCCGGCTCCCCAGCACCCCTGCCTGCCGTGTACCTGGTAATCCCAATAAAAACCTGCAAAACAACTGAGAACTCTGACTCCTCCTTTACCCAGTCTGCTGGATCAGAAAACCTGCACTGTGCCCATTCCTGCCCTTACAATTCTTAATCAAGAAGAACCTTTTAAAGAGCCTATATCCACTGCTTAAAAAAAGAGATCTAATTTACACTGGCCAGAGAGCATGCTGGATGCTTTTGGAAAATCATTTATAAGGGACAGGTATGTCAATAAAAAGAACAGCTCAGAAACTCTTCTGTGGCCAAATAATTGCTCACTAGATCTTACTTAGCCTTGGGGTTATGCACTTTATGAGTATGTTCTGGATTGCAAATGTCAGTAATGGTCATGGGGACAAACATGGACTCTGGCTAAGATTACAGACCTGTTGGTCTCTTTTCAGTGGATACACTTGTTGGACAGTGTAGCAGAGCCCTTGGTGGCTTTTTCAGGCTTTTATTGAGTTTTCCAGGTTCACGGCAGGCATGGGTGTAGGGGGGCCAGGAGGCTGGCAGGTCTTCTAGCCCCCGGTGAATCTTCACTCTTTCTGGGCTCTCTGGAGTTCTCTCATGGCCTTTGCTTCTCTGTTCCTTTCGCTCTCAAGATGCCAGCTCTGCTGGCATCCCCATGATGCCACCCTTATAAGCCCAGGCTTAGCCCACACCCCACTCCAGGTGCCCACCATCAGGCATGCATTCAGGACCACCGGGATCCATCATTAATGCTAATGGTGGGAGGGCAGAATAGCCTGACACTTTACTTACCCTGCAACTGTATTGGTTTACTATTTGCACACATGCAGGGATTAATTTTTTCTCAACATAATAGAAATGTTTTCAGGGAAAACCAGCCTCACTGTTCATTTACCTGGGGACTTAACACAATTTCATCATTGACAGAAATAGCTCAATTAGGTACAAACACGACAGGATTAAATAATTGTTTACCTGCTCATGAGAACGTGGACCACATGTGAAAATAGGCTTGTACCACCCACAAACTTCCTCCTTCCTTGCCATATGAAGAGAAAAAATGCAATTGAGTGGAATTCACCTCTTGGAAAACAGCAGGACTATAATTTAAGTAACTCTGTATTTGAAAACAATATAAAACAAAACAAAAAACTTTCTAGGGGGAAAACGTAAATTTTTCTAAGAGACAGAGTCCCACTCCAAAGAAATTTTCTACCCTAACATTTATTTCCTTAATAAGTTCTTTAATAAATACTAAAGTTCCTGAGATTTAGGGCTGTGTCCCACCTGCCTCTCTGTAGGGACAGGAATGACATAGTGCAGGTTTTCTGATCCAGCAGACCGGGTAAAGGAGGGAGAGAGTCCTGGAGCCCTCAGTGGGTTTTGCAGGCTTTTATTGGTGTAGGGTAAGGAAAAATGTCAGACTTTTCTGCCCTCCCGCCATCAGGATAGATGATGGATCCTTGTGGTCCTGAATGCATGCCTGATGGCGGGCACCTGGAATAGGGTGTGGGCATAGGTAGATGGGATTCACCTGGGCTAAGACTGGGCTTATAAGGGCGGCGTCACGGGGACGCCAGTAGAAGTCGAGAAAGCAGCAGCGGAAGCCAAGAGAAGCAGAAGTAGAAGCTGAGAGATCACCGGAGAGCCCAGACAGAGTGAAGACTTGCTGGGGGCTGGGAGGACTGCCAACCTTCCGGACCCCCAGCACCCCTGCCTGCCACGTACCGGGTAAATCCCAATAAAAAGACCTGCAAAAAGCCACTGAGGATTCTGACTTCTCCTTTACCCGGTCTGAATGGGATCAGAAAGTCAGGTCATTCCTGACTCTATAATTGGGATTTACTGGGTACATGGCAGGAAGGGGTGCTGGGGGGCCGGGAGACTGGCAGGCCTCCCAGCCCCCAGCAAGTCTTTACTCTTCCTGGGCTCTCTGGCGTTCTCTGGTGGCCTTGTTCAAGTGGTGCTTCTGCTTCTGCTTCTCTTCTCTTGGCTTCTGCTGGCGTCCCCATGATGCCGCCCTTAAAAGCCCAGTCTCAGCCCAGGTGAATCCCATCTACATATGCCCACACCCTATTCCAGGTGCCCGCGATCAGGCATGCATTCGGGACCACAGGGTTCTGTCATCTATCCTAATGGCGGGAGGGCAGAAAAGCCTGATACTTTTACCTTACCCTATACTCTCCCATGTCTGTAATTTGCCCTAGTTTGGAGAGGGAGGTCATAGGACAATGTAGGAGAAGAGCTCATTGGGGTAGTTCCTTGAGGATTGTAAAGGGATTTGGAATTACAGAAAATCTTCACATTCCTTCAAGGGGAGATTCATAGTTGTCAAACTAGGGGAGCTGGGTTTCATAAAATAAACTGGCTCTGACTCCAGAGTTGAAACAGAACCGTGTTAACCTTGGTGGGATAGAAACTCATGATGGTGATGAAGGGTAAAAGCAATAAAAATAAATGGATGTGGTAAAAGGGCACCATCACACAAGCATTCCCACCTGGCGCGATTACTGGTCTCTATGTTAGGAGGGCCGCGTTCCAAAAGAAAGGAGTCAAATGATTTGACCAGTTTGCATGCCCACAGCCTCGCCAACATTTGTTTGTTGCTAGTTTAATATGTGCCATTCTCACTGGTGTAAGGTGGCACCTCATTGTGGTTTTGATTTGCATTTTCCTGATTATGAGTGATGTTGAACATTTTTTCATATGCCTTTTGGCCATTTGCATTTCTTTGGAAAAGTGCCTTTTTAGTTCCTCTGCCCATTTTTTGACTGGGTTGTTTACTTTGTTTTTGCTGAATCTCGTTAGCTCTCTGTAGATGTTTGTGATCAGTCCCTTATCATTAGTATTGTGTGCAAAAATTTTCTCCCAATCGGTGGGGTGTCTCATTTTTTTAATGTTTCTTTTGCTATACAGAAGCTCTTAAATTTGATGTAGTCCCAGAGTTTATCTTTTCTTTCACTTTCTTTGCTTTAGGTCATGTGTCTTTAAAGATGTTGCTGAGATGTATGTTGTAGGGTAAGGAAAAATGTCAGGCTTTTCTGCCCACCCGCCATCATGATAGATGATGGATCCTTGCTGTCCTGAATGCATGCCTGATGGTGGGCACCTGGAATAGGGTGTGGGCCTAGGTAGATGGGATTCACCTGGGCTAAGACTGGGCTTTTAAGGGCAGTGTCACTGGGACGCCAGCAGAAGCCAAAAGAGAAGCCGAGAAAGAAGCAGAGAACGCCGGAGAGCCCAGATAGAGTGAAGAATTTCTGGGGGCTGGGAGGCCTGCCAAGCCTCACCTCCCAGCCCCCCAGCACCCCTGCCTGCCATATGCCTGGTGAACCCCAATAAAAGACCTGCAAAAAACCACTGAGTACTCTGATTCCTCCTTTACCCGGTCTGCATGGGATCAGAAAATCTGCACTGTGGTCCTGTCCTGTCCTCTACATATGTCATGTAGTATTTTGCCTATATTTTAAAGCTGTGTGGAGGTTCCTCAAGCTACTAAAAATGGAGCGTCCATCTGATCCAGGAATTCCACTCCTAGGTATCTACCCAAAGGACACAAAAACATTAATTCAAAAGGATACCTGCACACTTATGTTTATTATAGAACTATTTACAATAGGTAAGCTTTTAAAACAACCCAAATGCCCAAAATGAGTGAATCAAGAAGGTGTGATATATATGTACACAATCAAAAAAGATAAACTCATGCCGTTCACAGCAACATAGATGCAGCTGGAAGGGATTATGCTCAGTGAAATAAGCCAGAAAGAAAAATAAAGTATAGGATGGTGTAGGGTAAGGAAAAATGTCAGGCTTTTCTGCCCTCCCGTCATCAGGATAGATGATGGATCCTTGCGGTCCTGAATGCATGCCTGATGGCGGGCGCCAGGAGTAGGGTGTGGGCAGAGGTAGATGGGATTCACCTGGGCTGAGATGGTGCTTTTAAGGGCAGCATCACGGGGATGCAAGGAGAAACCGAAAGAGAAGCCGAGAAAAAAGCAGCAGGAGCCAAGAGAAGGCTGGAGAGCCCATAGAGTGAAGACCTGCTGGGGTTTGGGAGGGCTGGCAGGCCTCCCAGCCCCCCAACCCCCCAGTACTCTGCCTGCCGTGTACCTGGTAATCCCAATAAAAACCTGCAAAACCACTGAGGACTCTGACTCCTCCTTTATCCGGTCTGCTGGATATTAAAAAAACCTGCTCAGTGTCCCTTCCTGCTCTCTACAGATGGTTTCACTTATATGAGGAATGTATAGGAACCAAATAAGGGATCAGAAAGAAAAGTAACTATAATAAAGTAAAAAATAAAAATCAACAGGCAACTATAGGTCAGAGACATTCTATATGGGAAGAGGAGGGAGAAGGATCAGGAGGGGGTAGGAAGAGCACAAGGAACTATGGTGATGGTGCACAGGTGAAATGGTTGTGGGAATTTCATGGGGAAATCATATGTTGTACAAATATGAAGAATTATGTAACATATATATTAACATACATACATATATATATATATTTCACAGACCCTTGCCTAATGCCCCTTTTGCTCATGTTCCCCTGAATGATCTTGTCTGCCCACTACAAACAGGTATAAATCTGTCAAATATAACTATATAACAGATGTTGAGATGACTGAGTGTAATGGCTGAAGGACACAGAGCAGGATCTCTATGACTCAAGCAGATGGAGTAAAGGAAGAGTCCTGGAGCCCTTATTGGATTTTCAGGCTTTTATTGGGATTTTACTGGGTACACAGCAGGCAGGGGTGCCGGAGGGCCGGGAGGCTGGCAGGCCTCCCAGCCCCCAGCAAATCTTTACTCTTTCTGGGCTCTCTAGCGTTCTCTGCTTCTCTTTCGCTCTCTCTCACTCTCGTTCTCTCTGCTTCTTTGTTCTACTGGCGTACCCGTGATGCCCTTATAAGCCCAGTCTTAGCCCAGGTGTACCCACTTACGCATGCCCACACCCTACTCCAGGTGCCCACCATCAGGCATGCATTCGGGACCATAGGGTTCCATCATCAATCCTAATGGCGGGAGGGTAGAAAAGCCTGATACTTTTTACCTTACCCTACACTGAGTATAAACAAAAACCTTTGTGTATGCTCAGGGCCCAGATCTTTCCAGGAGAGCACTCCTTTCTGGGCTCGCTAGCATATAATAAAACCTGTTTTTTACCCCTGCTGGGACAAGCCAGTTTTCTGCAGCAGTAACATACAAGCTTTCCCCAGGGACACTACAATTAGGGCTCAGGAGCAATTAGGGATTTTTCTTGTAATCAAGTAGGAAAATCAACACAAGTCTCTTCTGGGATGGCTTAGAAGTGTTTGCATTTATCCCTCAACCACTCTTGGCATATGCAGTGGGAAACTAGTCAACCCAGAGTAAAGAAATACACCCAGACACATCTACTAAGAATCAAGAGAAAATAGTGCTTCCTTTGCCATATTTAGCAAAGCACTATTTCTTTGCCTGGACTTCCCCTAAAGTTAGTTTCCAACTAAGACTTTGTTATGGGCTGAATTGTGCCCACTTTCACAAGTTGGAGTCCTAACCCTCAGTATCTCAGAATGTGACTATATTTAAAGATGGGGCTTTTTGTAGTTAAAATGAAGGAAATAGAGTAGGCCTAATATTTTTCAGAGTGGGGATTTAGTAGTAGCAAATTCCCAAAGAATATGTTTGTCTGATAAGGTTCTTATTTTTCACTCATATAGGAAGGGATGCTTTGCAGGATAAAGTATTCTTGGCTGTCACTTTTTGCCTTGGATTTTTCAATATGTTACTCCATTCTTTTCTTGCTGGTAATGTTTCTTCAGAGAAACCCAATGTCAACTTAATTGGTTTTCCTTTATAGATTACCTGTTTCTCCTCCTCATTAGCTTCATTATTTTTTCTTTGTTTTACCCTCAGAAGCTTTACTTCTATGTGTCTTGCTTGTAGATTTCCTTTCATTAAGGTAGTTTGGCATCCTTTTAGATTCTTGTATGTCTATTTTCACTTCCTTCAAGTTTGGAAATTTTTTTCAATTATTTCGTTAAATACCTTTTCAGCTCCCTTGTCTTTCTCTTCTCCTTTGGAATTCCTATGACTCTTCTATTTCTTTTCCTCATGGTTTTAGAAATTCTTGAAGTGTTTCTTCATTCTTTTTCCATTGTACCTCCCTTTCTTTTTCTATTTTGGTTATTGTCATATCACATCTTCAACATTACTGATTCATTCTTCCATATCATCTGTTTCCATGGATTTTTCCAGAATTTTTTACCTCCTTCATTGATCTTTTTACATCCTGCAGTTCCTTTATTTTCTTATTTAAAGTTTCAATCTTGGGCATCCCTGGTGGCACAAGGGGTTGGGATGAAACCTATAAAGCTGTTCGCAGCCACTGTGGCATGAGTTCGATCCCTGGCCAGGGAAATACCCACATGGCACATCAGACCTCTCCTGTCTCACCTGCTGCTCCCCTCAGCAGTGTGTTTAGGTCAGTACACCTGTTCTGTTTCCTGCTCTGTCTCTGGTGAATCCTCTCGCCCTCTGTACCTCTGGCCTGTACCACAGTTCTTGTATGCATAAATAACTCTTTAAAAAAATTATTTTTAAAAATATAAAGTTTCAATCTTGATCTTCTATTCACTCATTATCAAGAATCAAGCATTCTTTTACCTTTCTGTATTGTCTTATATATCTCTGATCTGTCTTTCTGAGTTTTCCTTATGCTGTTCTAATTCTTTGATTTTCTTAATTATGGCAATTTTGAATTCTTCATCTGACAGGAAGAAAAAAATCTGTGTCAGTGTTGTTGGGTTCTGAAAATTGATTTGCTTTCTTGATGTATTGTTCCCCTGGGTGCTTACTTGATCATATGTATTTTCATTTCTCCCTAATGTTTGCTTTTGGGTTTCCTCTGTTATAGATGTGGCTTCTGTTGGGAGACATGAACACAAAGACATGAACAAGGAATTAAATAGAACCACAAAATGATGAACACAATGGTGGTAACAAGCTTTACCATATCACCCTAAACATTAATGGACTAAACTACCAATAAAAAAACAGAGTATCATGTTGGATTAGGAAACAGAATCCAACCTTCTGCTTCCTCTGGAAACACACCAAAGTTCCAAAGTTAACACGGGTGTGAAAGTAAAGGATTAGAAAACAATTCTATAGGCAAATGGCACCCAAAGGAAAGAAGGGTAGCCATACATACATCAAAAAAAGGTGACAAGAGGCACAGATGGACAGTATACCATGAATGGGGGAAAATACATCAGAAGAACTTAATGCTCATCAATATATACTCACCAAATGAGGGCACACCAAAATATATTAGACAATTACTATCATCTCTGAAAACAGACATCAGAGAAAATACATTTATGGTAGAAGACTTCTGTCTGGAGCCGTCCAGAGCATGCGCCGTGTTGCGTATGCGTGCCATGAGTTAAGTTTCGCTTTACCATTTCGCTTTTGGAGAACCACAGGTTTTTTCTGTAAATCACATGAGACTGGGAGGTACAGAGCTACCAGGATATAAGAGGAGAACGCGGGAGAGAGAGGGAGAAGAAAAGAGATTTAAGAGGAGAACCACGAGAGAGGAGAGTGCTGCGAGAGGAGCAGAGAGAAGGCCAGGGAAGTAAGAAAGACAGGGAAAAGAAAGACATGGAGAAGTAAGAGAAGGTAAAGGAAAAATAAAGAAGCATGCGCTAGCATCAAGTTGTCTCAAGCCCCTCATTTCATCCTCAGCCCTTCTGTTTTCATGCCTACAAATCCCGCGGGTCGGGACAGACTTCAGCACCCCACTCTCACCAATCCAGATCAACAGCAAAAAATAAACAAGGATACAGTAGCCCTAAACAAAAATCTAGACCTCAATGGGCCTAAAAGATATTAAAGGACACTAAAACCCCAAAAACTAAATATACATTTTTCTCTAGTGCTCATGGTTCACTCTCCAGAACTGAGCACCTACTGGGTCATAAGACAGACATCAGCAAGTACATAAAGATTGAAATCATACCAAGTATCTTCTTTGACCATAAAGATATCAAACTAAAAATCAACTACAAAAAGAAAGCAAGGATATCCCCCATTATGTGGATACTGAACAACATGATACTGAAAGACCACTGGGTTAATGAGGAAAGAAAGAAGAAATTTTTAAAATCCCTTAAGAAAATGATAACACTTCCAGAATGTATGAGATACAGCAAAAGAAGTGTTAGGAGGGGAACACATATCAATACAGGCCCCCATTGAGAAACAAGAATGAACAACCTAATTTCCCATCTTAAGGAAATAGGAAAAGAACAACAACAAAATAAAACCCCAAAATTCAACAGGTGAATGGAAATAATAAAAAATAAAGCACAAACAAATGAAATTGAAATATAAAAGACAGTCAAAAAGATCAATGAACCCAAAAAGTGGTTCTTTGAAAAAATAAACAGTTAAGCATTTAGCTACACTCAAAAAGAAAAAAAAAGGAAAAAACTCAAATAAATAGGATCATAAATGAAAGCAGAAATATTACAACAGACACAGAAGAAATCCAGAGCATAATTAGAGGTTACTATGAACATCTATATGCAAACAAATTCAACAATCTACATGACATGGACAAGTTCTTAGTATCATACAGTCATCCACGGCTGAAAAAAGAAGAAATAGAAAACTTGAACAAACCAATTACAAACAAGGAAATTGAAACCATAATCAAAAACTCTTCCAAAAAACAAATGGACCAAAAGTTTTCACAAGTGATCTCTACCAAACATTCAAAGATGAACTAATACCCATCCTGCTCAAACTTTTTCAAAAACCTGAGAAAGAAGGAATACTTCCAAATACATCTTATGAGGCCAACACCACTCTAATACCAAAACCAAACAAATACAACACAGAGAAAGATAACTACAGACCAGTCTACCTAAAGACCACAGATGTTAAATCTCTTAATAAAACCTTAAAAAACTGAATCCAATAATAGATCAAAAGGATTACACACCATGACAAAGTGGGGCTTATTCCAGGAACACAAGGGTGGTTCATCATCTGAAAATCAATTAACATAATTCACCACATCAACAAAAAGAGAAACCATAAAATCATATCAATAGGCTCTGAAAAATCATTTGATGAAGTCCAACATCCTTTTATGATGAAGATCCTTGAAAAAGTTAGGGTACAAGGAACACACCCTAACACAATAAAACCCAAATATGACAAAACTACAGCTATTATGATTCTTAATGTTGAAAAACTGAAAGCCTCTTCTTTAGGATCTGGTATAAGATGGGGATGTCCACTATCATCAATGATATTCAATATAATACTAGAAGTTGTTTTTAGATCAATTAGGGAAGAGAAAGATATAAATGGGAGGCAAACTGGGAAAGAAGTAAAGCTATCATTATTCGCAAATGATATGATAACATATAGAGAGAATCCTAAAAAAATCCATTGAAAAATAAAATTTAAACCAGTTCAGTAAAGCGGGAGGTTACAAAATCAATACACACAAAATCAGTTGCTTTTTTATATGCAAACAGTCTTAAGAGGAAAAAATTAAGAAAACCACCCCATTTACAATTGCACCCAAAAAAATAAGAAATATCCAAGAATAAACCTAGCAAAGAGGTGAGAGACCTATACAAGGAAAATGATAAAACATTGGTAAAAGATCAATAGAAAAAGACACAAAGTAGTGGAAACACATTTCCTGCTCATGGATCAGAAGAATCAACATTATCAAAATGGCAATCCTACCCAAAGTAATTTACAGCTAATGTAATTCCAATAAAAATATCAATGGAATTCTTCATAAAAATGGAAAAATATTGCTGAAATTCAAATGGAATCACAAAAGACCCTGAATAGCTAAAGTTCTCCTATTAAAAAGAAGAACAGCGGTATTACACTACCAGACTTCAAAATATATTACAAAGTTATAATAATTAAAACAGCATTGTATTGAGGGCCTCCCCAGTGCACAGCAGTTTGAGGGCTGGGCTGTGAAGCTGCCCACAGCCTCTGCAGCGCCAGTTCAATCCCCGGCCGCCCGGCGAGGGTCCCACGTGGCGCGACAGACCCCTCCTGCCGGGCCCACTGCTCCCCTCAGCAGTGTATTTCGTCAGTCTGCCTTTTCTGTTCCCTGCTCTATTTCTGGTGAATTCCTACACCCTTTTGCACTTCTGACTGTACCGAGTGCTTGTATAAATAAATAAATAAAATCTTTAAAAAAAAAAATTAAAATTAACAGTGATGTAAGGAAAATTTTAAAAAATAAACTGCTATCACTCTGCTAGAGAAAACACTGAAGAGAAGTTATCAGGATTTAATTCTGTGGGAGAACTACAAAAGATATGTGGATTTTTAACAAGTTCCCTTAGATAAAGCCAGAGATCTGGTAGAAAGAACTTGAACTCTGACAACTTACACATTTTGTTGCATAACTGTCTACAAAGCAATTTTGTAAGGAGAGAAAATAGCAAAAAATGAAATGACATTCAAAAAGATATTCAAAATTCTCTTGTTATGATGTGTGGCAGCAGGATGAAATGGATTACTCAGAGTCCATGTCCAGAACAATGAGAAACCTAGAGGGACTACACCAAGAAAGTGCAGCCCAGCTCCACTTTAGAATCAGACAGAAAATAAAAAGATCAAAGAAGCAGGCAGGCAAATGGGGAATGCACAAGTGTATGGGGGATGTGTAACCAGCTGCCCCCAGCCAAGTTTGAAAAATAAGGAGAAAGTCAAGGAAAGTCTCAGTGTTTATGCTACACTAGCCATAACACCTATTGCTGTTTCTGCACATGCTGTTTGCAGCATGTATAGGTTTCCTATCTTAAACTTTCCCTGTTTCTGCATGTGCTGTTTTCAGAATGTATGGATTCTCATACCAGGACTTTTGCCCTGGGAGGGCTCTTATCTCAAACTTTCCCTGTTTCTGCACATGCTGTTTTCAGCGTGTATGGATCCTCATACCAGGACTTTTGCCCTGAGAGGGTTCTTATCTCAAACTTTCCCTATTTCTGCATGTGCTGTTTTCAGCATGTATAGATCCTCATACCAGAACTTTGGCCCTTAGAGGTGCCTTATCAACTTTCCCTGTTTCTGTACACTGAGAGGCACAGAATAGTCAAAGAAAAGAATAACCAAGGCAAAGACACAGAATAGTTGAGGAGCACAACAATACAAGCTCCCACACAAAAGAACATAATGACAACATTTCTGCAGCAAAACTAATGATTTTAAGGCAATTTCTCTATGGGGGACATTCTAAAGGACATTACAAACATGAAAAATTTTAAAAGACAAAATATTTGCAAGTGAATATATTACACAATATATAAAATACTCAAATATGTTTTAAATGTCTATAGATTTGTAGCAATACTGTACAAAGAACTGATTTTTCTTTTGTGAATTATATCTATGCACTTGTCTTCCAAGTTTTTCATTCATTTCATAGTATTATATATTTTTGGTATTTTTCTGTGATCGAACATAAACTTCAAGTATGAACTCAGAGTGGAGGGCCAGATTGTATTTGACAAAAAAAATTACTAAAAAATGATCAGACATAATTTAAAAAATTATGACATGTCAGTTTGCAAAGAGTTGGTTTCTTATTTCATCAATGGAGAATGAAATCAAATTGACAACTAGCTTAAATACAATAAAAGAAGGTGGTTGGTTGATTTGTCAATGGACAAATGAAATCAAATTGTCAATCATTTCTTTTCTGTAAGTAAAGTAATTGTAAGTACTTACTTTCTGTAAGTAAAGTAATTGTCAATCATTTCTTTTCTTTTCTGTAAGTAAGTGCCTTACTTCAATTAGTTATGAAACAAAAATGCTTGCAGCTAAACTGTCTGTGGTGAAATTACCTAAGACCAGCTCTAAGGGCATCTTACCTCTAGGAAAAGCTTATTATCCTGATAGCTATGCTTTGGCATTTAAGCTATGCTATGACATTAATTAGGAGTGCAAGTAACCACAGCCCTGGTCACCAGACCCATGAAGAAAAACTGGAGTGTTGGTAATGACCAAAGAGAATATCGTCCTAGTCTTGTTAGGGGGAAAGTTGTCCTGAGCTAATTCCATACAGGCTTTGTGGGTGCCACCCCCACTCCATCAAGACTCTGGGAACTACAAATCCCATGATCCCCACAGGGAAATTGCGAGGACTTAAGGGCAGAGTTAAGCAGCCATTTTCTCTGTTTATAAATAAAACCAGCCATCTTAGTGGGGTCGGGGCTCACGTGGCTCATGCTCGCAGCCAGGCAGGTTTGGTCTCTGCGAGTCTTTCGGGATTCCAGGTTGGCGGAACAGTAGGACACATTTATGACTTTAAATCCCTCTTTTCCCCCTGAGTTGTACATTTCCTCATTTCCCTTTCCCTTGTAAATAAACCTTTGTTAACCTTTTGTGTGTGCCTGCAGTGTAAGTCCCTTTTAAGCACGTGGGTGAGGACCCACAGTCAGGCAGTCCATTTTAGAGCAGGGTTGCCCTGTAACAGTCTCATATGTACCTAATCAGAGGTCCCAGAGGGATAGGATGTCATAAAGAGCTGTGAGACCTTCCAAAATGCTGGTAGTCAGAAAATGATAGTCAGGTCTGCACCAAAAATAATGACATGTGACCCCTGCATTAGAAATCACTGCACTAATTCCTCAGACTCATGATGATGGGTTGCTTAATGCTTAATGAAATATTTCTGTTCCTTCCAAGGATGTTGATAATATAACCAGTGGCTGAAGCAATAGACTGTTACAGGTGGTGCCCCTGGAGGGGGTTGCTGGTAAGGATAGATGGCTCTAAGGAAAATGCTAAAAAGTATCTCATTTTTGGGGTGAAGCAACAGCTGCCCGCAGCCTCTGCAGCGCCGGTTCGATCCCCGGCTGCTCCCCGGCCACCAGAGGAGGGTCCCACATGGTGCACAGACCTCTCCTGCCACCTGCTGCTCCCCTCAGCAGTGTACTTTGGTCCTTCTGCCTGCTCTGCTCCCCGCTCTGGCTCTGGTGAATTCTCTCACCCTCCCATGCTTCTGAGTGTACCCAGTGCTTGTATAAATAAATAAATCTTTAAAAAAAAAAAAAAGAAAGAAATATAAGGGACTGTAGAAGGGGGTACAGATTCAGTCGATCTTTGGGATTCCCAGGGTTTTTGGATCTTCAGTATTTGGGGTCAGCATATTTTGGCCCCCACTGCACCAGTCTTCCAGAAAGCTATTATGGGCCTCTGAAGGTGCAGGCCTCCAGCAGCCAACCTCAGAGAGGAAAAGTTCAGAGGATTTGCAATTAGCTGAACAACTGAAACTGTTCTCTGGTTTTGCAGTGATTACAGCCTAGCAGAGAAGGCAAAAACCTGGAGCTGGGCACCTTGCTGAACTGCATGAGTGGGGCTATTTGTCTGGTCATTCAGCCACTGTAGCTGCTATTTTGAGTGTTGCTTATCTGGTCCTGCACTGAGGCATCTCCTGTTGTCTTCATGAGCTGGAACCTGACCTAGAGTCTGGCTGTTGCATGCTCCAGGTCAGCAGAGGGAGGAAGGCGTCATCTTGGGCATGGCCTATTGTTCAGGAGAGGAGCTCCTATATCCTCAGTGGCAGGAAGATGCCATCTTAGCTGCTTTTCTTTAGGACTTAAAAACTGGACACTGCTTTAGGTGAGGTAAACAGCTATTTTTGGCCATAATAACTCTGTTTTTCCCTGGTTTGTTAAATAAATCCCATTGTTGTTTTTCCCTGTGCCTGAGTAGCCTCACAATTGTGCACTCAGGTAAAGAACTCAGACAGTGACTGGGAAGCTATTTGGACAGTGCCCTTAGCCAGTTTAGTGCCCCTTGCTGCCTGTATCATAACCAGTAGGAAATGGTGATGAGGAGGAACAAGAAGATTCCCTTCTAATTGATGGTTGCCAGAGGCCAGGAAGAGGGAGTCTTGGGGGGAGGAATGGGTGTAGGTGACCAAATAGTACAAACTTCAGTTATAAAATAAGTAATGGGGATGGAATTAATGTATAGCATGGTGACTACAATTAATAATACTGTACTGCATAACTGAAAGTTGCTAAAAAAGTAGCAAGTTAAAAGTTCTGATCACAAGAAAAAATATTTTTTAACTATGTGTGGTGATGGATGTCAACTAGACTTATGGTGGTGATCATTGAAACAAGCCCTGCAGCACAAACATTGGGGTAAGACTAGCTCCACCTAAGCCGCAGGAGCCATTGGAGCAGTGGTGGCAGTTTTCTGCCCACTACAGGAGTTTCAGCCCTGCAAACAGCCTGCCTTCAGGGTTTGAGGGTAGAGCCCTAAGGCTCTCCAACAGAGTGGGAGTTTCCCCACTGGCCACCCAGACTGCTGCCTCTGGGCAGCACCCAGGCCATCCTGCAGCCTCCATAATGTCTACACAGAAGCCCAGGTCAGTGGGATGGGCTTGATAGCTGGCCAGCACTGGCTGGGTTTGAACACTAGAGCACCCCACCCCTCAGGCTCCAGTGCCCAACCCCAGAAGCTACTTGCACACAGTGCAAGCAGCAGCAGATAGTGGGCATTTTACCACTTAACACCGGTAGCCCCACTGGGGCTCAGGCTGCAGGCAGAGGCCAGCGGTGATGGCGGGTAGAATGATACTCCTACCAAGCCACTCCAGGGCATGCAGCCCAACTGGCACTGCAGAGTCAAGGTTGCCCTATGCCTGAGAAATATCCAGCATAGGATGCAACAGCTAGTCCTGAAGTCTCTGGTTCAGGGCTGTAGAGAGGAGCATGGGGCCCTACTGGGCCAACTGCAGGCTGTGGAGAGGTTCATGGAGTCCAAGGTCAACTTGGCAAGCTCCCAGCATAGACCACCCTGCAGTGCTGCTGTACAATCCTACCCCCTCTTTACATTGTTATACCCACCCTACTGAAGGGGTACCAGATGCATAGTGCCCAAAGAGGCCAGTCTAGTTGTGGCTCCTCAGAACCCACCAGACCTGACCTCAGGGCAGGCTCTGTTCAAGCACCAGGTTTTCCTTTTTATATTTGACACCTGGATCACAGAATGGACCAATTGGGTGCAAGCTAAATTAACCAATCCTTTTTAATCATCTCACTAGTTAATTATTCAGATTGAAAATCAAGAATGGGCTGACTGGTAGTAAATGGTCCAATTGATCACTTAGGGTGGAAATGGGTCCAATCAGGTAGGGTGGGCAACCATGAAAAAGGATATAAGGCAGGCTATAAATATCCAGTTTAGTCACTGTTCCTGGCCTCCAAAAAGAAAGAAAGAAAAAGAATCAGCAGCCAACCTCAGAAGAAAGGCGAAGAAGCATCCAGCAGCCGACCTCTGAAGAAAGAAGAAAAGCCAAAGAGTTTTGCAGAGACCAAGTTGCCACACTTGCACCAGGCCTTGCCGCTGACATCACCCAAAAGGAGCACCAAAGGCTCCAGGCCTGGTGCCTTAAAAAACTGTTTGTTGTTGGTATATGCCAGCAACTCAAAAAGAGCTGTTAACTCTGTATATCTGACTTTGCCTCCTAATAATTTGTGGTGACCAGCACTAACAGGCAGTGCTGTCAACACTGGTGACAGGCGATCAGCAGTCTGTATCCAGGTCACCACTGAGAGCTGTCCACCACTTCTGATCATCCAGCACTGCCTGCTGTTGCTGTTGCCTCCCTTGCTGTCTGGTCTGGTATCCAGTGCTGTCTGCCCAAACTTCGGACAGTTACTGTGGGCTGCTGTGATATCATCTCAGAGAGCCACCATGAGTTGGAGCCTGGCCCACTGCTTGCCAGGGTGCCATGAGCCACAGGCCCTCCTTGACAGAAGCACCATCTTGAACAAGTGGCCTTTTGTTTGGGACGCCTGGACACTGTGGACACTTTCTGAGGTGAGACAGCTGGCCACTTGTAGCCTTAGAAACTCATTGTTTCCCCTGTTTATTTTTTTAAAAAGATTTATGTATTTATATATATACAAGAACCAGGGTAGAGGCCAGATGCATGGGAGGGTAAGAGGATTCACCAGAGACAGAGTGGGGAACAGAACAGGCAGACTGATGAAATACACTGCTGAGGGCAGCAGCGGGTGAGGCAGGAGAGGTCTGTGGTGCCATGTGGGACCCTTACCCGCCAGCCAGGATTGAACCGGCACTGCAGAGGCTGCAGACAGCTTCACAGCACCGCACTCAACTGCCTGTGCCACCAGGGGAGGCCGCCCCTGTTTATTAAGTAAACCCAATTGTTGCTCCCTGAGCCTGAGTGGTCTTGCAATTGGGCGTGTGGGTAAGAACCCGTAGACAGTGACCTGTCTTCTACCTGGGCACTGCGTTTTTGAGCACTGTAGTCCTATAACCCTCTTAGCACTGTTTCAATAATGTTGTAATACTTACAAATATTGAATCATTATGTTGACATGAAACTAATATAA
Organism: Talpa occidentalis; assembly: GCF_014898055.3. NCBI lineage: Eukaryota > Metazoa > Chordata > Mammalia > Eulipotyphla > Talpidae > Talpa > Talpa occidentalis. Next base: position 68,244,389 of record NW_023604861.1, read on the forward strand.
TGTTATATATCAAATATACCTTTATAAAACATTAAAAGAAGTTGCCTTGGCCTGGATCCACCATCAACAACATCTGCCATGAACACTGCTCTGAGTTTGGGTGCCCATTCCTCTTAGAATCATGTGCTCTGTTATCAAGGCCCATACTGGTAGATAATGTGCTTCTGTAGAAACATATGGGTAATGCAAAGCATATGCAATTGTTAGGCATTATTACCAGGTCTCTACCACATTACCACTTGATCTGGACATCATTTATAGCTCCCTCAAATCCCTACATATTCTCTCAATTCATACGATATAACTGAGGAAATGATGAGATAGGTTTGGGAATTGAATAGTCACCCAAAACACCCTATTAATTTTTAACCTCACCTGGTTGCTGTGAGACCAGCAACAGGAGACATTCAGACTGGTAAACATCCCAACATAGTCAATTCAGTAAGAGGGCACATCTCGCAATTCACCCATTTCAGGGAGATAATAAATGTTGAAAGACGACAGAGAAGAAGAAAAGAGGAAAGAGGAAGAGGAAAGTCCTTGCTTTGGCATTTGAGTAAGTATTCATGCATTTCAAAATGGTTGTATTTAAAGCTTATTGATGAAATTATGTCATGACAACAAGTACTTGCAACTGGTGGGAAGAAGAAAAATAGTAGAGCAGATCTTTATCCTTCTCCTTTGTTTGGTAAGAGGGGAGGAATTGCTATTTTGGGGATGAGAATATCTTCATGAGGTAGAATAGTCATATTAGCAACATTTTTGACATTCCTTTCCTTGTAAGAGAACAGAGGTTTGCCTAGATCAGTCCACAGGTGTAAATGCTGTCCATACGTTTTGCACTCAATATATCATTTTCATTCAATAAAGCTCTCTGTGGTTTGAGACTTGAACCAATTACTACCAACCAGAGACTTCTTGCTAATAGTCTACAATTTCAAACTTAGGGGACCCAAAGGAAGAGTGAATTCCGGAGAGGACTTAGATTCTGACACACTCTTCCTGCTTTACATGACCTGGTTTTATCATCTCGAGGCTCAGAAGAAGAACATGCAAAGATGGTAATAACTGCAAAGTACAAACAGTACACATATCCCAACAAGCAACAGGAAAAGAGACTGGAGATCTGTTAGCTCGTGTGAGATTCTGAAGGACTTCCTGATTCAATTATGTTTCAGGTTCCACTCTTAAGCTTCCAAAGCTTTTCTGTCTTGAACTTAGACTTAGCTAGCAACTTCTTGTGAACGTGAAAGTGTCCAGATAGAATACATAACACCCGATTACATTTGCCTTTCAAATAAACAACAAATGTGTTTTTTATGCATGTCCCAAACATCTCATGGAATATGCTTATATTAAAAATTCATTCATTATTTGTCAGAAATTCAAATTTACCTGTGTGTTCTGCATTTTGACCTAGATTTCCCCCACAAGAATGTAAAGGATTCTTGGGTTTATGCTTTTTGGGTTTTTTTTAAGATTTATTTATTTATTTATACAAGCACTGGGTACAGTCAGAAGCGCGAGAGGGTGAGAGAATTCACCAGAGCCAGAGCAGGGAACAGAACAGGCAGACTGATGAAATACACTGCTGAGGGGAGCAGCGGGCATGGCAGGAGAGGTCTGCACGCCATGTGGGACCCTCGCCCAGGAGCCAGGGATTGAACCGGCACTGCAAAGGCTGCAGGCAGCTTCGCAGCCCAGTGCTCAACCACTGCGCCACCAGGGGAGGCCCTTCTTGGGTTTATGTTTTAAGGAATTGCTGAGATTAAGATTTCCTACATCCTTACTTCATTAAGAGTACACAATTCACCTGCAATCTCTGAGGTTGATTATAATTGTAAGTATCAGTAAAATTCATTTGAAATTCACTTTTTTCCCTATTCAACTTCTGGAAAAGATTTCTACAAATATAATGGTCAACTGAAAATAAGAAGGTATGATGGAACAAGTTATAGATAAACCTTTAGATTTTATTCAATCCTTTAAAAATATGGATGTGGTTCCAGCTATACTGATCACGGTTTTATTGTTCTTTCTTGTGATTTGGTTTCAAGGATTAGATAATAGTGGAGTATTTATAAGCATAACCAAATATTAATTCAAGGAATGAAGACAATTTCAATTCTGTTTTATTCAATATAAGCTTAGCTCACTTTCTAATCATCACTGTCTTTTCTTCCCCCTAATGGTTGTCTTTAAAAGTTTGTTGAAACAAAATACATTTTAGATATATGGCTTTTGTAACAATGCATAAGAACCTGTATTAAGGACAGTAACCAGCATTCTGACTTTCCCTAATAAGAGCAGATTAGAATTTGCAGTCATAATTTTTTCAAATGAATCATTTTGAAGCCTGAACATGCTGCTAGAGATTTCAGCTGGGATATCCAGAGTGCACTTGAGAACCACTAGCTCTAAATCACATACAGTGTTGTAAACCACTGTTATCTCAAAAAAAAAAAAAATTTTTTTTTTAAAAAGAGGGCACAGAGGGTTGGAATTTCCTCTTCTTGGGGGGCAAGGGGGCACAGTGAGATTAAAAAGACAGAAAACAGGTTCAGGGAAGGATGAGAGAGCCAGGACATTATCTTTAAAGTCCAATGTGTGCCAAGTCTGCAGAACAACTTGTCCACATGCATTCTTACATTAACCCTGTGAGGTAAAAAAGAACTCAGAAAAGATCAAATAACTAGAAAGATAAAACATCTCTTAAGGGGCATTTTCAAACTCAGATATTTAGGATTCCAAAGTAATGCTTTCAAGTGTAGATTTAGCATCACTTTATTTTTATAATAACCAAGTAGAACATTTTATTGTAAGAAAGAATTGACTAAAAATCCTAAATGGGAATAAAGAAAGAATATGTCGTCATGATAATTCTTCAAACTATTTTAAACTTGCAACTTTCCCTGGGTCTGTATTCAACCCCAACCAGCCTGCATTGCTGGTGGGAGTGCAAAGTGGTCCAACCACTATGGAGAGCTGTGTGGAGATTTCTGGACCTACTAAACATAGAGCTTCCATAGGATCCAGCAATTCCACTCCTAGGTATTTACCCAAAGGACACAGAAACATCAATTCCAAGGAACACCTGCACCCCTATGTTTATAGCAGCACTGTTTACAATAGCTAAGCTATGAAAACAACCCAAATGCCCAGAAATAGATGACTGATCAAGAAGATGTGGTACATATACACCATGGAATATTACTCAGCAATCAAAATAGATAAACACATGCAGTTTGCAGCAACATGGAAGGAGGTAGAAGGGATCATGCTCAGCGAAATAAATTAGAAAGAAAAAGAAAAATACCAGATGGTCTCACTCATAGCAGGAATTTAGAAAACCTAAGTAGAAATCAAAATCAACAAGCAACTATAAACCAGAGACACACTACGATGGGGGGGGGGGGGTGTCGGCGTGGAGAGAGAGAAAGGACTAGGGTCAAAATAAGGGGGGGTGCAATTGTATGGGGAACATAACCAAAATGAAAATGCATACATTGTGCAAAAATGAAAAATGATGTAAGAATTATATAAAATAAAATATTTAAAAAATAAAAAATTAATTCTCATCACAAGAAAAAAAAAAAAAATGGTGAGCATTTCCCCCATCACCCAGTCCTCCATCTCCTGTATACAACGTACTAAACGAAACCATTAAGATATTGACAGACCTCCTCTACTCTATTGACACACATGATTGTGAAGATCATAGAAATAAATTTAAGAAACAGTACACATACTTTTCACAATGTAGCAGGGTAATTCCCAGGGAAAGGAGAGGTTTCAGGTTCCCTGCACAGCCTAAGGAAGGTTGGGGCTGGGCAGGAAAGAAAGCTAGAGAAGACTGCAAGAAGGAAGGAAGGAGATCAAGAAAGAGCTTGCCCTTTTGGTTATTTGTGCTGGGACTTCATTGTTAACCGTAGCATGTACCTTCAGCCTTTCAGGAATGTTATTCTATGCAATCTATAATTCCATGGACAAATTCCTTGCAACTTTTTAATTAGCTTAAAATTCCCAATAAGAAAAAATTGCTGAAAGTGTGACTTATTTTGTGAATATAAAGATGAGAAATGTTAAGAACGCTAAATGCTGTTAAGCTAGCATAGAATATGCTGCTCTGAAACTACAGACTGGATGTGAACATGACACAGCAATCCGAATTTGTGAGTGCATGTTTATGTAACAGCCTGGCTGGGGGGAGGAAGCCTGCAATTCATCAGGAAAACGCCTTGTACAAAGTCCTAAACAGTTTCTAGTTCCTTGGAACTTGCGCCAGCAGGCCTGCAGCTAGTTTTCTCCTTGATTGCAAGCCTTCAACAAGGTGTGCCAGAAAGGGCTAAATCTTATAATCTGAGTTTTGCACTGTCTGTACAATATCAAGAATACAGCTTTGTGCTGAGTGATAACATTCTTTCTCGAACAGTACTCTGATTTCTGGCACTAATGGCTTTAAACAAAATGAAGGATTCAACATCTGATGACACAGAGCGCGTCACTGTTGGCTACGTGAAGGGAATTCTTCAACCCACACCTACATGTGACAGCTGGGATCAGATTTGGAACTTCCAAGCCAAAACTGATGATCTGCTTATTTCTACCTATCCTAAAGCAGGTATGTGGAAAGTGAGAGGAGAAATTGCAGACAGGAAAGTAAACGGGAAAGACATGTTAATAATTAAGTAAAGTTATCTGTGTTTGAGTGGAAAACTTTCTAGGGCAAAGTGGTAGGGCTAAGAAAAATCGCTTGTGGAGACTAAAACCACATGAAACATATTAGAACGACCTATACATTTTAAGAGTTTAGTTCTTTGCGTGATTTTTTTTTCACTTCCTTAGGGGACAGTGAATTCATTAAGAACAAAAAAGCTAGACTGATTCATTTATTTCTTTCTAGTACAGGCCCTCATTGTAGATCTTGCAAAAAACTGCTTTGTGTGTGTGAGCTCGAAGGGGATCCTGAGACTGATTTGGGGAAGAATAAGAGGAGCTTTGGTTCCAAAATGCTGATTCTACCTCAGTGGTCCTCAGAATCCCTCAAAATTCTCCCAGTTCAGTGTTTGAGAACTACTCTGTTCATGTCCCCCTCCTTCGTGGTGTCTTGTAAACTGATTCCTTGCCTCAAATTGGCTTAACAAAAAATTGGTTTAATAAATTGTGTTCAGAAATAAACTTGAATGCAGACACTACATCTTAAAATTTTGGGTGAAGGCAGGAAGAAATAGTTCTCTACAGATATTTGTATATACAAAATACACAATACTCAATTCACACCTAAATTGCATATACATGTATTCTGCAAAATCAAACTCCCTGTTCTTAACTCCTGCTACACAGACATACACGCATACCCCTCCAAAAAATCTAAACCGAAGTATTTTCTGAGATTGTGTATTTTTGTGTCTCTGCCTCAAAGATCTTAGCAAAAGAATATGTAGCCAATGGGGGCCTTAGATTCTTATTTCTACATTAGTTTCATATGGGTACTGACTTTGCAATCTTACTCATGAGGAGTCTATTCAGGACTAAATTTCTCTAAATGTGAATTTCTAGCAGTAGCAGTAATTTCACTTCCTTAATTTCATCTACAACTCTACTTTATTATCATTATCTCAATATAATGTTTAATAATAAATCTTTATCTCTAACTGCCAAATGTGAGCATTAAGATTTGGTTCATTTAGGGTTTTCATGGCTTAGAGTTAGTGGGACTTGAATAATTAAAATAATACAAAAAAATGTAGGCCTCCCCAGTGGCGCAGCGGTTGAGCGCTGGGTTGCGAAGCTGCCCGCAGCCTCTGCAGTGCCGGTTCGATCCCCGGCTGCTCCCCGGCCACCAGAGGAGGGTCCCGCATGGCGCGCAGACCTCTCCTGCCGCCCGCTGCTCCCCTCAGCAGTGTACTTCGGTCCTTCTGCCTGCTCTGCTCCCTGCTCTGGCTCTGGTGAATTCTCTCACCCTCCTGCACTTCTGACTGTACCCAGTAATGGTATAAATAAATAAATAAATCTTTAAAAAAAAAAAAAAAAAAAAAAGTATAGAAAAAAAAAAATAAATAAAATAAAATAAAATAATACAAAAAAAATGAAATGCTTGCCAGTTAATGTAATATTAATATATCTATAACCTTTATGTTAATAATAGCTATACTTATTAGAAGGAAGAAGTAAACAGATAAAAGTTGTTTTATCCTGGATTTTTAAAAGAATAACAAATCATTATCATTAATAACTTTTTATTTAGTACTTATAATAATAATAAAAAATAATAAATTTTAAAAGAATAGATAAATAATAAATGACCCAAGAAAAAACATATCATGAAAAGATTGACTTTAGAGGTTAAATTGAAAAGCCATTCTAATTATCACTGAACCTCTAGTGACCCAATGTTAACCGATAGCTATAAATTCAGAGTAAAAACATAAAACTAGTACAAATAGCTCTAACATTCTTTGAGTAGATAGTTAAAAATTTTGTTTCTTCAAAAAAAATCAAATATTTGGGAATAAATCTAACAAAAGAGGTAAAGGACCTATACAAAGAAAACTATAAAACACTGTTAAAAGAAATAGAAGAAGACACAAAGAAATGGAAAGACATCCCCTGCTCATGGATTGGAAGAATAAACATTATTAAAATGGCCATCCTACCAAAAGCAATATACAGATTCAATGCTATTCCAATCAAAATCTCAATGGCATTCTTCAAAGAAATAGAACAATTATTGATGAAATTCATATGGAATCACCAAAAACCCCGAATAGCCAAAGCTCTACTGAAAAAAAAAGAAGGAAATGGAGGCATCACACTCCCAGACTTCAAACTATACTACAAAGCCATAATCATCAAAACTGCATGGTATTGGAACAAGAACAGACATACAGACCAATGGAATCGAATAGAAAATCCAGAAATAAACCCACAGATTTATGGTCAACTAATCTTTGACAAAGGAGCAAAGACTATGCATTGGAGCAAAGAAAGTTTGTTCAATAAATGGTGCTGGGAAAACTGGGTCGCTACATGCAAAAGAATGAAGCTTGACCACTACCTCACACCATACACAAAAATCAACTCAAAATGGATTAAAGAACTAGACATAAGACCTGAAACCATAAAATACATAGAAGGAAATATAGGCGAAACACTACGGGATTTGCACATCAAAGACATCTTTACAGACACATCACCCAAAGCAGTGATAGTGAAGAGAAAGATCAACAGCTGGGACTACATCAAATTAAAGAGCTTCTGCACAGCAAAAGAGACAATAACAAAAACAAAGAGAAACCCCACCAACTGGGAGAACATTTTTGCACCCAACACTAATGATAAAGGACTGATCACAAAAATCTGCAAAGAGCTGATGAGACTCAGCAACAACAAAGAATATAATCCAGTCAAAAAATGGGCAGAAGAGCTAAAAAGAAACTTCTCTGAAGAGGAAATGCAAATGGCCAACAGACATATGAAAAAATGTTCAACATCACTTGTAATCAGGGAAATGCAAATCAAAACTACCATGAGATACCATCTCACACCAGTGAGAATGGCACATATTAAAAAAACTAGCAACAACAAATGTTGGCGAGGATGTGGAGAAAAAGGAACTCTTGTGCACTGTTGGTGGGAGTGCAAACTGGTCCAACCACTATGGAGAGCTGTGTGGAGATTTCTGGACCTACTAAACATAGAGCTTCCATATGATCCAGCAATTCCACTCCTAGGTATTTACCCAAAGGACACAGAAACATCAATTCCAAAGAGCACCTGCACTCCTATGTTTATAGCAGCACTGTTTACAATAGCTAAGCTTTGGAAACAACCCAAATGCCCAAAAATAGATGACTGGATCAAGAAGATGTGGTACATATATACCATGGAATATTACTCAGCATTCAAAAAAGATAAACACATGCAATTTGCAGCAACATGGATGGCACTGGAAGGGATCATGCTCAGCGAAATAAGCCAAAAAGAAAAAGAAAAATACCGGATGGTCTCACTCATAGCAGGAATCTAGAAAACTTAAATAAGGGACCAGGAAAATGAATATAAGAAAGTGAAAATCAAAATCAACAAAAAACTATGAACCAGAGACACTTTTTGGGGGGTGGGGGGCGGGAGGGGAAGGATTGGGGTCAGAATGGGGCGTTTGCAATTGTATGGGGGAATATAAAAATAAAATTTAATATTTAAAAAAAAATAAATAAATAAAAAAAAAAAAAAAAATTTTGTTTCTTTATCCTGTAATGAAATAGTTAGTGCCAGAAAATATTAAAGAACAGCTCACTTAGGATGTAAAATGTAATTTCTTCAGTGTTTTCTAACCTATGCCCTTCTTGTAGACCCAAAAGCTCTGCGTTGAGAGTATGAGAATTGATGTTAGAGGATGTAAGAAAAATCAGCCCAGATTCGGGATTCAGAAAGCCATCCTAAAATTATCCAGCATCATCCCAACATGGATTTTGTCAGATATTTTGTACAACATATCTTCCTCATAGGATGAAAATTCATTTGGTAGGCACTATATCAGTCAGAAGCAAACAGGAGAAAAAGTTCACTGAAGTCAGGAGACTGAGGTGCTGCTTCTAGTGACAGTGATGGCCATGAAGATGCAATTTCTTGGGTTTAAGATACTAGACAGCAGAATGTGGAATGGCCTCTGCAAAATTTCTAACTGTTGGAGCCACTAGTATTTGCCACTATCTCCTTCCAAATCACAAGCTAATGTATTTTATTAGCAGGATCAAAATAGTACTCAGAATCTTAGTGACAAAGGAGTTTAGGGAATGCATTTTTCAGCCTTGGCCCCTGAGATAAAGGCAAAATAGTGAAAAGCATAAAATGGATACTAAGTACTAAAAATCGCTATGGAGCCCAGGCATTAGTTCATTCCACCAACATGCATTAAGTGGCTCCTACATGGCAACTTACTGCTACATCCTTGGGAAACAGTTTTAAAACCACATAGTAATTATTTTCCAGATCATAATCTTTCATTTTTCCATTGAAAGAATAATGTAGCTAAATCAATGAAATAGTAATCCAAATTAAATGTTGTGACAGGGAGAAAATTGAATACATTTATTTACCAATTCAGTGTTGACTGTAAATTGGAGTCTTTGTAATAAAAATTCACATGATAACATAAGTTATAAATAATGATTTTTTTTCTGAATACTAACTGTGAATTTCACATAGATGTTATAAAAGTATTTGATCATACTTCAAGGAATGTGGGATACTAAATGTCTATGTGCCTTTACCTTACATGTGAAATAAGGAACAACATGGACTCAGGAGATTGTGGACTTAATACAAAATGAAGGTGATATTGGCAAAAGTCAACGAGCACCTACTCATATACGATTTCCTTTCATTGAATGGATAATGCCATCTATAGGATCTGGTGAGTATGAAATAATCACACTTAACTACCATCCTAAACACATACTTAGAATTTTTACTATCAAATTTCCTTTCAAGTTTCTATGCATCCAAACTGAAAAAGTACACAAGAATATAACAACTTTCAAAAACAAAAAAGAATTCTAGACATTCAAACAATTATTGATGAATTTTGTAGCTTTATCTTTTTTCTTAACTGTCTGTGGCATTGCTCTACTCCAGAAATTTTCTAATGGAATTACTATGTAAGCAAAAGTAAATTAAATTTATTTAGTTTGGTTTTTGTTATAGATTAAAACTATTTTAGCCAAAACCTTCATTCATAAGCTAGACACATTCTTCAGATCAGATCTATGGAAGTAACAGTGCTCTTACAGCTGTCTTGAATTGTTCCTCAGTATTAATAATGGAAGCAACAAGATTTTGATATAAATAAAAAAAAAAGTGGGAAGTGATCAAAAATCAATTTTACAGGTTTGGAACAAGCTAATGACATGCCCTCACCACGGACCCTGAAAACACATCTTCCCTTTCACTTGCTGCCGCCATCCTTCCTAGAGAAAAATTGTAAGGTAAAGAACAAAAGGAATTAAAAGTGTTCTTAGAAAGAAATTGTCTTTTGTCAATTTCCTCTGAAACACTTCTTTGTTGTTAAAGGAAAAAAAAAGTCTATCTCTTTACAATAGTCAATGTGTAAGTTGATGAGTCATTTGTATCTCCTACAAAAGCCAACATCACAAGTTACATCAGAAAAAGTCATGTTAATGTAATGTATCCACCCTAACATTACTTATCTGCGCAATAACTATACATATAGGTCTAATTCTAATTTTATTTCTTCCCCTCATCCCACCATCCATAGATAATCTATGTAGCAAGAAATCCCAAGGACAATATGGTATCTTACTACCACTTCCATAGAATGAATAAGGCACTTCCTGCTCCAGGAACCTGGGAGGAATATTTTGAGAGCTTTCTGACTGGAAAAGGTGAGAGAATTCAGCTTTGTTTCCTTCCTTTCTCAAGATCCTCAAAAACTCTAAAAAGAAAGGATAGTTTCCTTAGAAAAGCAAGGGTTCTGCCCTCTTTAATAAGAAATAACCATCAATGTGACAATCTCCCTTTCTTTAGGAATTCTGCTTCCAGTAGAATATTTTTTTGGTGAAGCCGTGATGACTCTTTGCCTTGTTTTTCATCCTATCTTGCAGTGTGCTGGGGTTCTTGGTATGACCATGTAAAGGGATGGTGGAAAGCCAAAGACCAACACAACATTCTCTACCTCTTCTATGAAGACATGAAGAAGGTAAGGAGCTGTGCTATCTAATATATTCCCATTTGTCCATAAAACATTTAAGTCATAATGTATGGACTCCAGTGGGGATACACAGATTGAAATGGGAAACAGAAATTGCTGTATTTATTGGTTACAGCTGTGCATACATCAAAGTGCAAAGGGGATTTCTTTAGGTATGTGTCACATCAGCTTACTTATACCTTCCTGGTGCACTGGAATATAGTACTCTTTTGCTTATAGAAAGATAATGGCAAAATATAAATAGCTATTTTTCCCTTACATGTCTATTTTTAAATTCTGTTTAGAAGGAAGAAAGGGAATTTAGCATATTTTGGCTTTTTTATTAGTACTTGAAGAACAGCAAAGTTTATAAAAACAGTTTATAAAACTCTAGTATAATGAAAATACTAATAAATTAAGAGTCAAAATTCTTAAATTCTTGTTCTGGTTTTACTGCCTAATGGCAATTATAATGATTGGAAGGCAATCAACATCTTAAAGACTTAACTAATTTTTTTTTCTTTTTGCTTTTCAATACCTGTATTAAAATTTTTTTTAAATAAATTTTATTTTGGGCCTCCCTGGGTTGTGAGGCTGCCCACGGCCTCTGCGGCACCGGTTCGATCCCCGACTGCTCCCCGGCCACCAGAGGAGGGTCCCACATGGCGCGCAGACCTCTCCTGCCGCCGGCTGCTCCCCTCAGCAGTGTACTTGGGTCCTTCTGCCTGCTCTGCTCCCTGCTCTGGCTCTGGTGAATTCTCTCACCCTCCTGCGCTTCTGACTGTACCCAGTGCATGTCTGAACAAACAAACAAATAAATAAATAAAACATGCCTCTATTAAAAAAAAATTCTTAAAAAAAAATTTATTTTTATATTCCCCATACAACTGCAACCCCCTTATTTTGGCCCCAGTCCCTCCCCTCCCTGCCCCCCACCCACCATAGAGTGTCTCTGGTTCATAGTTTTTTTTGTTTTTTTTTTGATTTTCACTTTCTTATAGTTATTCATTTTCCTGGTCCTTTATTTAAGTTTTCTAGATTCCTGCTATGAGTGAGATCATCCAGTATTTTTCTTTTTCTTTCTGGCTTATTTTGCTGAGCATGATCCTTTCCAGCGCCATCCATGTTGCTGCAAATTGCATGTGTTTATCTTTTTTGAATGCTGAGTAATATTCCATGGTGTATATGTACCACATCTTCTTGATCCAGTCATCTATTTTTGGGCATTTGGGTTGTTTCCAAAGTTTAGCTATTGTAAACAGTGCTGCTATAAACATAGGGGTGCAGGTGCTCTTTGGAATTGATGTTTCTATGTCCTTTGGGTAAATACCTAGGAATGGAATTGCTGGATCATATGGAAGCTCTATGTTTAGTAGGTCCAGAAATCTCCACACAGCTCTCCATAGTGGTTGAACCAGTTTGCACTCCCACCAACAGTGCAGGAGAGTTCCTTTTTCTCCACATCCTCGCCAACATTTGTTGTTGCTAGTTTTTTAAATTTTCTTAAATTCAAAAAAGGAGATAGCAATATAAACTACCCCAAGATCTGTTATGTGGACGAAATGGGATGATGTTCACAGTTTATTGTAAATGATTATCTACTCAGTAGACACTGTGACTCCACTAAACACAGAAATCTATGAATAATTATAGTATCTGTTCTTGCATTTGTAATTGGAAGCTTTGGTACACCAAAGGTACTTCACAAATTGGCTGGATGGACTCCCAGAGTCCACACCAGGCTTGCTGACTTGGAATATTCAGTTTTGCAAGATTCCTAAGAGATTCATGGGCACATAAGTTTAGGCGCACATCTTTTATATTCAATCACTGTTGGACCTTATGTAGATGTTCCTATAAAATATCAAAAGAGAGAGCAGCTAGAGACTTCATGACTTTCTATGGGACCCTGCCAGCTCTGGCCCAGACCAGCAGAGGTTTCCCAACTTTCTGCCAGACCCCTCCAGTACCCACTCAGTCTGATGAGGCTCTGGACCAATGTTGCAAAGGATGCCAGAGCAGTCAGAGGCTTCAAGAGACCCCGACAGCCCACTCCCAGCAGCAGAGGTCTTGTGAGTTCCCACAAGACTCAGCCAGCACCAGCCCAGACCATGAAAAGACTTGTGACCTTATACAGGAAATTACCAGCACCTGGTGGCCTTGCAAAGACCCTGTGACTTCCCATGAGATCCTCATCAGGGCCTGCACAGACTGGTGAGATCCTGGACCTGCATCAGGGAGTGAGCTAGAGTGACTAGAGGTCTCACGATCTCCTGTGAGACACTGTCAGTGCTATACCCAGATAGGTGAGAACCCTGACCAGTGAGGGGGGAGGATTCATGCCCAGAAGAGGACCCACATACAACAGGAAGTTTCCCAAGCTATTAGTGGGCAGAAAGAAAAATCCAACAAATGGTAACATAAGTTCCCAAGCAGAGTACAACACAAAAAACGAATCTCCAGAACCCTAAGTCACAGACATAGGAGTTGTTCTCCCATTCAAATAGAGAGTTTAGAATGGCAGTGACAAAGAAATTCAAGGAAAATGAGGAAAATTCAAAAACAAATTAATGTACTTAGAATAAAATCACTGAACTAAAGACAGAAAATGAATCTCTAAATAAGATAAAAATGGAGTTTCAGGATTTCAAAAGAGGAATACAGGAGATGAAAACACTCAGGAGAAAGTCGTATAAGATGACTAGATCAAGTGGAACAATGTGTCAGTAAAATTGAGATGCAAATGTACACAGAAACCAAGTAGAAAAGGAAAGAGAGAAATGAAATTTGAAAAATGAAGAAACACTCTGAGAAATACCCAACTCCATGAGAAAAGGCAATGAGAATAACAGGAATACCAGAGAGGGAAGTGAGAGAGAATGGAACTGATAATGTATGTAATAAATGTACAAATCAAGGAAGCTAAAAGAACCCCAGCACACCTAGATAATAGGAGATTGACAGCAAGACCAACAGTAGTGAAATTTCCAAAAATTCAGGACAAAGAAAGAATACTGAAGTTGACCGGGGAGAGAAAGCAGATAACATATAAAGGCAACCCAATCACACTACTACCACTTCTCTGAAGAAATGCTACGAGTAAGAAGAAAATGGAATGCCATGTTCCCATACTTAAAGAGAAAAACTACCAACCAACTCTATCCTGCAAACTTTCCTGAAGATATGAAGGAGGAAGAAAGGCATGTTCAGACATAGAGAAACTCAAGGAATTTGCAAACACTAAGCCACCACTCCAACACGTATTGAAAGGAACTTACACATTGAAACTGAAAAGAGGAACATACACAAAGAACTAAATAAGGAAATAGACTGACCCACAAAAATTAAGAATAAAATGGTAGCAATGATCCATTTTAAATTTAAATGGACTTACCAATTAAAAGACATAGTATCCAGTTAGATACAAAGACAATCCTCCCTTCGGCTGTCTCCAGGAGACATACCTAAATCACAAAGACAAACATAGGCTCAAACTATAGAGCTGGAAAACAATAATACAAGCAAATGGGACTCTAAAGAAGTCAAGGACAGTCGTGTGTGTGTGTGTGTGTGTGTGTGTGTGTTTGTGTGTGTATACATATATATATACATATATATGTACCAAAATAGATTTCCAGTTAAAAAAGTTAATGAGAGGGGCCTCCCTGGTGGCACAAGGTGTTAAGTTTCAGCACTATGAAGCAATCTGCAGCTACTGCAGCACGAGTTAGATCCCTGACCAGGGAGGTGACCCATGGCACAGCAGACCTCTCCTGTCTTGCCCGCTGCTCTCCTCAGCAGTATATTTTAGTAGGTCTGCCTGTTCTGTTCCCCACTCTGTCTTTGGTGACTCTTCTCACCCCCGCACCTCTGGCCTACACCCCAGCTCTTGTACACATAAACAAATAAATCTTTGGAAAAACAGTTAATAAGAGACAGAGAGGAACACTATATAACAATAAAGGGAATGAACTAATACATCAAAATGATAAAATACTCATCAAGATACATGTACCAATGCGGGAACAACAAAATATATTAGGCAACTTCTATGAACTCTGAAAACAAACATTGGGAAAAACAAGTTTGTAGTAGGAGAATTCAACACCCCACTCTCCCAATGGATAGATCAACTAGACCGGGATACAATAGCCTTAAATAGAGAGTTAGACCTCTTGGACTTCATAGACGTATACAAGACCTTGCACCTCCAAAAGGAAGAATACACATTTTTCTCAAGCACACATAGGACAGTTTCCAAAATAGACAACATTCCAGGACATTTAACAAAGATCAATAATTTTACAAAGATTGGAATCATACCCAGCATCTTCTAAGACCTCAGCATCTTCTCAGACCATGAAGGCATCAAACATGAAATTAACTATCAAAAGAAATCAGGGAAATATTTTAATATATTGAGACTGAACAACACAATACAGAAAGACTACTGGGTTAATGAAGAAATCAAAGAATAAATTTTAAAAAAATTATGATAACAAACACACAACATCCAAAACTTATGGAATGTAGCAAAAGCACAACTAGAAGGGAAATATATAGCAGTACAGACCCACGGCAAGAAACAAGAAAGAGCTCAAGTAAGCAACCTTTTCTCTCAACCTGTGGAATTAGAAAAGATGAACTAATCCAAAAGTCATTAGAGGAACCAAAATAATAAAAATCAAAGCAGAAAGAAATGAATTAGAAATTTAAAAGACAGTTCAAAAGACCAATGAGACCAAAAGCTGGTTCTCTGAAAAAAATAAGTAGATAGATAAACATTTAGCAAGGCTCACCAGGAAAATAATGGAGAAATCTCAAATAAATTGAATTAAAAAATGAAATAGGCAGGTCACAACAGATGCTGCAAAAATTCAGAGGGTAATTAGAGACTATTATGAATATCTATTATATATGCTAACAAATTCAATTAGCAAGAATTATACAATCATCTAAGACTGATTAAGGAAGAAATAGAAACCCTGAACAAACCAGTAACAAGCAAGGAAATTGAAACAGTAATCAAAACTCTCCCCAAAACAAAAATACAGGACCAGACGAGTTCACAAATGAATTCCACTAAGCCTTCAAAGATGAACTAATGTGTGTCTATTCAAGCTCTTACAAAAAATGAAAAAAAGGAATAATTACAACATTACTCTAACACCAAAACCCTCCAAAAAAAAAAAAAAAACACACACACACAAAAAGAAAATTACAACCAACCTCCAAAATGAACACAGATACAAAACTCCTAATAAAATCCTAGCAAACTGACTCCAAAGATCATACACCATGACCAAGTGGAAATCATATCATGAACACAAAGATGGTTCAACATCTGAAAATCAATCAACATAATTCACATCAACAAAAAGAAAAGTAAAAATCATATGATCATATCAACAGATGCAGAGAAAGCATTTGATAAGTAAAAACATCAATTTATGTTGAAAACCCTCAGATAAACAGAACATACCTTAACATAATGAAAGCCATTTATGACAAACCGATAGTCAATATCATTCTCAATGGTGAAAAACAAAGTATTTCCAAGATCTGGTATACAATAAGGATGTCCACTATCACCACTGATATTCAAAATAGTTATTAGCTAGCTAAAGCAATTAGATAAGACAAAGATATAAAAGGAATCCAAACTGGGGAAGAAGTAAAGCTATCATTTGCAGATGATATGATAATATACAAAGGGAATGCTCATATTCCATGGAAAAATTAATTGAAACAATCACTTTAGCAAAGTGGCAGGGTATAAAATCAACACACATTGGTCAGTTGCCTTTCTATATACAAACAATGAGATAGAATGGGAAGAAATTAAGTAATCCCATTTATAATTACATCCAAAAAATTTAAATACCTAGAAGTAAACCAACAAAAGAAGAAAAAGATCAATACGAACAAATTGCTGAAAGAAACAAAATACACAAAGAAATGGAAAAATATACACTGAACATGGACTGGAAGAATCAACATTATCAAAATGGCCATTCTGAATGTGAAAGCAATCTGGCTGTGACATCTGTCTCCCCATTGATTGCAGGGTTTGTTCAGCTGATCTGCCTGGCAGGTTGTGTGGGTATCCCCTTCTTCCTTCACCACTTGATGTACATCCCATCCTAAGCTTTGGGCTCAAAGATGATGGCCTTCCCCAAATAGAGACAGACCATTCTTGGTTCAACGGCATATGAGTAGCTGTGTTCCCTGCTAAAACCTACAGAGAAGCTCTCAAAATGGCCATTATATTCAAAGAAATAAAGAGATTCAACACAATCCCAATGAAAACATCAATATCATGTTTCAAAGAACTGGAGCAAATTCTACTGAAACACATATGGAATCAAAAAGACCCTAGTAGCAATAGCAATAGCAATCTTGACAAAGAAGAAAAAAATTGGAGGTATCACACTTCCAGACCTCAAGCTATATTATAAATCCATAATAATTAAAACAGCCTGGAACTGGAATAAAAACAGACACATAGATCAATGGAACAGAATTGAGAGATCAGAAATAAGCCCACGACCATATGGATAGTTAATATATGACAAAGGAGCCAGAAACATGCACTGGAGCAAGGATAACCTCTTCAATAAATGGTGTTGAGAAAACTGGACAGCTGCATGCAAAAGAATGAAATTAGACCACGTTCTCACACCATATGCTGAAGTCAACTCAAAATGGATCAGACTTGGGTATAAATCCTGAAACCATAAAATACATAGCACTAAACATAGGCAAAACATTTCAGGATATAAGCTTTAGTGATGCCTTTAGCATCCAGTAGCAACCATGGCCTCACAGTCCCTTTCATCATGATGATCATGTTCTGGGACTTCATCCAATTCTTGTGCCCTGGCTCATTCCAAAGGGCCCCAACTCGGGTATCATCCTCCTATGGGTGACCTATTCATTTTGCTGCTATCTCCTTGATTGCAATTCTGGCCAAACTCAATCGTCTCTTAGGACCATAGTTGTAAAATGAAACCATCTAGTATATGAAGCATCATTGATCTTAGGGAAAAAATCCCACCCTCCACTGCTTAATCACTGAGGTCATGGAAAAAAATATTCCTCTAGCTGCAAAATCACCTTAAATTAGATCAACTTCTTTGACTTGCCTGTTTTGACCATCAGCTATCTCAAACATTCATACCAGATTTGAATATCTTATAACAATGCAGTATTTTTTCCAGTCACCTTTTTTACACTCTTATGAATTATTTGCCTCCTGAACCTAAACTACTTCATAAATGTTCATGTATCGCTTCTCAGTCTTTTGGCTAAGATCAAGTGTAGTATCTGTTCTTATCAGTTTAATAAATGTTCATGCACCCTTCTGAGAAAGAAGGTGCTGTTCTTCTGAGAAATACCTTACTCTCTTCTGGGAGCCTATGGATTTGAAGATGACTCCTGCCTGCTCACAATATGGGAATCAGCAAAGTGTTTAAGGAGAGTGTGTTCATAGGTAACATCTGTGCCAACAGAATTACATCCAAGTATGTTTTCATGATGAATTCCTTATTTCTGCCATACTTTGGAAAAAATTATTTTTCTCTTTCTATTCTATGAAAAAAATCTACTCTCTTCACATGTTCAAATAAACAATATGCTATCACTAACTATAACTATAATAACGCTAACCATTACAACCCCACGACTTATTTATGTTATAACTGGAAGTTTGGTCCTTTTCACCCATTTTAGATAGGCCCTACTCCTCTGCCTCTGGCAGCCACCAATCTGTTCTTTATATCTGTGAGCTTGGTTTTGCCTTCTTTATTTTGTTTTAAATTTTCCTCCATTTTTTTCTAAAAAACAAGTTATTACATTTCTAGGATTCTCAGAACCATGAGTAAACATCTATTCTGACAACCTATGCAGTTATCAGCATAAAATTTTATTCTTCTTGTGTTTACTTGGTACAAAGTGTTAAGGCATTACAGGAGGCACCCCTCAAAAAAATGACAGGAAAGAATACAAGAGTCTCTCACTGCCCATTCCTGAGGGAATATATTAAAATATGTGCACTATTTTTAGTTCAGAGAGTTATTTAATCACAGAATTCCAGGTAGAGATGCTTAATTACGGTATATGATGGCAGTGAGTTATATGTTATGAAGAGTTTGCTTTTTTATGAGTAGATGTGACAAATTGAGGGGGCGTTAGAAAAAAGTGTGCTATTCAATTCAGAATCATCATACTCCACATAGGTGATGCTTGTCCACCAAATGGTATTAGAAGTTCTAGCCAAAGCAATTAAACAAGAGAGAGACATAAAATAATTCAAACTGGAGAAGTAAAACTATGATTAATCATAGATTACAGGATAATGTGCATAGAAAATCCAAAAGATGTTACCAAAAAAACTGCTAAAAAAAATAAATGAACACAATAAGCTCACAGAATACAAAATCAATACACAAAAATCAGTTGCATTTCTACATGCAAACAATAAATTGGAAGAAAGAGAAATTAAGGAAACAGTCACATTTATAGCCACACCAAAAAGGATGAAATACCTTGGAATAAATTTAACAAAGAAGAAGAATGTATATAGTGAAATCTATAATAAGAAACAAAGAAGTAGAAAGGTATTCCAAGGATTTTTCATGGAAATGTTTGTTGATGGGAAGAATAAAATGGCCCTGTTACCTAAAGCAATTGACAGGTTCAATGCAATACCCATCAAAATCCTAATGAAATTTTTTAAGGAAATAGAACAATATTAAAATTTATATGAAGCCACAAAAGACCCCAAATACCCAAAGCAGTACAAAGAGAAACAGGAGACATCACTCAACCTGACTTCTCACTATAACACATAGCAATAGTAATCAAAATTGTGTAGCACTAAAACAAAAACAGAAATACAGACCAATGGAATAGAATAGAGAGCCCAGAAATAAATCCACACAAATAGGGACAGCTCATCTTTGACATTTCATCACTACCATACTATAGAGAAAGGAAAGCCTCTTTAAAAAAATGTCGAGAAACTTGGACAACCACAAGCAAAAAATTGAAACTGGATAATTACTTAAGTCCATACACAGAAATTATTCAAAATGGATTAGAGATTTGGCTATAAGACCTGAAAACATAAAATACATAAGAAAAAACATAGGTGATACACTCCTGTTCATCAACCTCAGAGATGTATTTGGAGTCAAAACTCCAGTGGTGAGGGAAACAAAGCAAAAATAAATATATGGATTACAGCAAACTAAAGAGTTTTTGTTTCTTGAAAGAAACTCCCATAAAAACAAAAAGGCAAGCTACAGACTGAGAGAAGATAGTTGCATATCACACACCTGATGAGGAGTAAATTTCCAAAATATATAAAGAGCTCATAAAACTCCACAATAAAAAACAAACAACCCCACTGAAAATGAGCAATAGGTCCAGAACACACCTAGACTGCATGGAGCTGGCAAAGGGCTGCCCCCACACCCAGAGGTGAGCTGAAAAGCCCCCACAAGGCAGGCCTCATCTGGCCGCCACAGTCGGAGCCCAGAGTGGGTTCCAGCGATTTGGAGCCCAGTGGGTTATCCTGCCATGGTCAGGGCAGTCTGTGGGACCACAAGACCCACCTCTGGAATTAAACAAATACAGAAGGAAAAGATTCTCTGTGACAGTGACCACTAACATCTTCATAGTTCCACAGCCCTACTGGAATTCTGGCATAACACTTTTGACTCGATTGGACCACCAGTTTCTGACATCACAGAAAGAACACACCAAACAGATGCCGGCCAGTAGCAGTGACACAGCGTCCCAACACCTGGGACAAGTTAGAAAACAAGCAGCAGGGAGAAGAAAAACTACAAGCAACCAAGCAAGTCCTCAGGGAAAAGACATACCACAAAAAGCAAGTCAACCACCAGGATGCAACAACAGTGACTTGGAAGACATTCTGAGCCTTCCAGAAAGAGAATTTAAAATTGCCATAATTAAAATCTGACAGAAGTCATAAAGGAAAACAACAATAAGGGGAAAATAATGATCAGAAGAATGAAATTGAATTGCTAAAGAGGGAAGTGAAAGAAATGCAGGAGATCAAAGGATTAATGGAGGAACTAAAGAACTCTGGGGAAAGCAGTAAAAGCAGAATAGATGAAATGGAAGAACGAATAAGTACTCTCGAAGACACAAAAATAAAAAGAACCAAAACAGAAAAGGAAAGAGAAGTACGAATGAAAAAGACTGAAGAGAGACTTCAAGAACTATCTGACTCCATGAGGAAAGGAAATATAAGAGTTATAGGAATCCCAGAAGGAGAGGAGAGAGATGTAGGAACAGAGAAAATATTCATGGATATAATTGAAGAGAACTTCCCAAACGCTAAGAAGGATCTGAAAATTGATATACAAGAAGCAAGAAGAACACCAAACTTCCATGACGAAAGGAAAAATACAGCAAGACACATAATAGTAAAGCTCCCAAGAATCCAGGACAAGGAAAAAATAATGAAGCTGACAAGAGGGAAGAAACAGATAACATGCAAAGGAAAACCAATCAGGCTGACATCAAACTTCTCTGAAGAAACACTATGGGCAAGGAGAGAGTGGAGGGTCATAGTCAACAGACTTCAAGACAACAAATGATAATCAAGAATCCTCTATCCCGCAAAGCTTTCCTTCCTCTATGAAGAAAGAATAAGGACATTCCCAGACAAACAGAAACTCCGGAATTTCATTAAGACTAAACCCACACTCCAAAAAATACTACAAGGATTCCTAAAGCCAGAACCAACAGTGGGATGAATGAGAACGAAACAATACCCAAAAAAAAAAAAAAAAATTAAAAAAATAAATAAATAGGGGAGTGGGCGGAGCAACATGGCGGCGAGGAGACGCTGCGAGTAAGATCTCCCATTAAAAAAAGTTAATAGGGAGGAAAAGCGGCAGGTCCCAGTGAGAACTGGGACACGGAAGATAAACGGACGACTCCAGCAAACTGCCCGAAGAAGAAAGTTGCCATAAAAGAGGACGAGAAGGGAGGGAAGCGCAGAACCCTGCTCCCCTCCCCCGCCCACAGAGGCGGCACTCTACGCCCGGCAGAGAGGAGGAAACAACAAACCAAAACGGCCAACAAGAAAAACGGACACAGCAAGCGGGACTGTGAGTGGAAAGGAACTATTGCAGCCACCACACCCCGTGAACGGGAGCTGAGGCGAACCCTGCAGGATCCGCCGCGGAGGTGAGCTCCAGGCGCCATTAAAGAGAGCCCCGCCCCCCAGGAGGAGACCAGCACCAGCACACAGCCCCGGCCGCCCGGTAAGCCTGCGCGGAAAGTGGCGCGGATCCAGACCGGATCGCAGCTGCCCAGGTCCCCGCGCCTGCGACCTAGGCTTGGGGGGAGACGGCGGAGGCCCTCCCTGAGTGAGCAGGAACAAGGCGCCCAGGCAGGGGAGCGGGTTTCAAAAGGCGCCATTCCCGCGCCACTGATCTGGGCTACAGCCCGCGTCCTGGAACTGAGGGCTTTGGAACTGAGACCCGGGGCACGAAATTAGGGGCGTGGGTTTCCCGCGACGGTGGGGCACAGGGCAGACACAGCACCCCAAGGCCGTTGAGGTGTACCCTACCATCCCCGCTCTGCTCCCTGTCCCACGGGGTGGAAAATCAGCTCCCCAAGGGCTCTAGGAGAGATCTCTGGCGCCACCTAGCGACTTGACCCCAGCACAGGCTACTGAAGGAGCTAGTGGCCAGCTGGGGAGTTAGCCCACACCTGGCTCCTTCCGAACAAGTAGTCTGAGCCCACAGGGAGAGCGAGCACCCACAGCCGGGGCAGACCAGGCGCGCAGAAGAGTGTGCCTGAGACCAGACGCGCAGGGAGTGTGTCCCACACCATTTTAGAGAACAGGGACATTTCTTCAGTAAAGACTACCTGCAGAAGGCTTCCTCAGGAGCCAGAGGTGAGCAGGGGAAGTTCGCCCACGCCAGACCCCCTCTGGCCTGCAGTCCAAGCCCAGAGGGGAGCAGGAACCCACCGCCGGGCAGACCAGGCGCACAGGGGAGTGTGTCCCCACATCGGCATTTTAGAACAGGGACCTTTCTCCATTAAAGGCTGCTTGAAACTGACAGATGACTCCTGGTAGAACCAGAGGGAACAGAGAAGCCCACCCAAGATGCCGGCCAGTCCCAACAACACAGTGTCCCAACGCATACGGCAAATTAGAAAACAGACAGTAGGGAGGAGAAGAACCACACGCAACCTAGCAACTCTCCAGAGAAAAAGCACACCACAAAAAGAAAGCCAGCCCCCAGATTGCAAAGACAATAACTTGGAAGAATTTCTGAGCCTTCCAGAAAGAGAATTTAAAATTGCCGTGATTAAAAAACTGACAGAAGTCATAAAGGAAAACAATGATAAGGGAAAAATAATCAACGATCAGAAGAATGCAATTGAGTCCTAGAGAGGGAAAACAATGGTCAGAAGAAAGAAATTGAGTCCCTAAAGAGGGAAGTAAAAGAAATGCAGGAGATCAAAGAATTAATGGAAGAACTAAAGAATTCTGGGAAAAGCAATGAAAGCAGAATAGATGAAATGGAAGACGATAAGTAATCTTGAAGACACAGAAATAAAAAGAACCAAAACAGAGAAGGAAAGAGAAGTACGAAGGAAAAAGAACGAAGAAAGACTTCGGGAACTATCTGACTCCATGGAAAGGAAATATAAGAGTTATAGGGAAACCAGAAGGAGAGGAGAGAGATGTAGGACAGAGAAAATAGTTCAAAGAGATAATTGAAGAGAACTTCCCAAATGTGAAGAAGGAGCTGAAATTGATATACAAGAAGCAAGAGAACCCAAACTTCCACGACGAAAGGAAAAAATACAGCAAGACACATAATATAAAGCTCCCAAGAATCCAGGGTACAAGGAAAAAATAATGAAGCTGGCAAGAGGGAAGAAACAGATAACATTCAAAGGAAAACCAATCAGGCTGACATCAGACTTCTCCGAAGAAACACTACGGGCAAGGAGAGAGTGGAGGGACATAGCCAACAGACTCCAAGAAAACAGATGCCAACCAAGAAATACTCTATCCCGCAAAGCTCTCCTTCCTCTTTGAAGAAAGAATATGGACCTTCCAGACAACAGAAACTCCGGAATTTCATTGCAACTAAACCCCCACTCCAAAAAATACTACAAGGAGTCCTAAAGCCAGAACCTCGAGGGGACGATAACAATGAAAGAAGCCAAAAAAAAAAAAGTTATTAAAGAATAAATAAATAAAATCAAGGAAAAGACAAACACAATGGCAAATACAGATGTTAACATATCAATATTAACTCTAAATGTAAATGGACTAAACTCTTCAATAAAAAGACACAGAGTGGCAGCCTGGATTAAGAAACAAAACCCAACCTTTTGCTGTCTCCAGGGAAACACATTTAGCTACAAAAGATAAAAGTAGGCTCAAAGTTAAAGGATGGAAAACATCCTACAAGCAAATGGACCAAAAAAGAAGCAGGAACGCTATACTTATATCAGATAAAACAGATTTCAAACTCAAAAAGATAAAAAGAGACCCCAATGGTCACTATATTATGATCAAGGGGACAATACTTCAAGAAGAATAACACTCATTAACATATACTCACCAAACGAAGGAGCACCAAAATATATCAGACAACTGTTGTCCTCTCTGAAAACAGACATCAGAGAAAACACATACGTAGTGGGAGACTTCAACACACCACTATCAACAATGGATAGATCAACAGACAAAAAATAAGTAAAGAAACCAAAGCTCTAAATAAGGACCCTAGAGCAATTAGGCTTAACAGACATCTATAGAACACTAAACCCCAAAAAAAACGGAGTACCATTTTTCTCAGCGCACACGGATCATTCTCCAGGATCGATCACATACTGGGGCACAAGACAAACATCAACAGATACACCAAGATTGAAATCATATCAACCATCTTTTCTGACCATGAAGGCATCAAAACTAGAAATAAACATAAAAAGAAGGCAAAGAACTTTCCTACCTTCATGGAGATTAAAAACCACACTACTGGAAGACCATTGGACTAATGAGGAGATCAAAGAAGAAATTAAAAAATTTTTGAATTGAACGACAAGAGGACACTAATATCCTAAATGTATGGGATGCAGCAAAAGCAGTAATAAGAGGAAAATATATAGCAATAGAAGCTCAACATCAAGAAACAAGAAAAACGCAAAGAAAACAACCTCATCTCGAAGCTCAAAGATCTAGAAAAAGAACAACAAAAAAACCCCAAAACCAGTAGAAGAAAAGAAATAATAAAAACCAAAGCAGAAATAAATGAAATTGAAACTAAAAAAACAATCCAAAAGATCAATGAACCAAGAGCTGGTTTTTTGAAAAAATCAAAAAATATAGACAAACCCCTAGCCAGGCTCACACAAAAGGAAAAAAGGGAGAAAGCACAAATAAACAGGATCATCAATGAAAGAGGAGAAATCACAACGGACACAGCAGAAATCAAAAAAATAATCAGTAACTACTATGAACAGTTATATGGAAACGAGTTTAACAATCTAGAGGAGATGCAAATTCCTACAACTCTACAATCCCCAAAGCTAGATAAAGAAGAAATAGAACACCTAAACAGACCAATTACAATTAGCGAATTGAAATGGTAATAAAAACCTCCCCAAAAACAAAAGCCCAGGACCTGATGGATTTACAATGAATTCCACAACATTCAGAGACGAATTAGTGACTATCCTTCACAAACTCTTCCAAAAAATGAGAAAGAAGGGACATACCAAACACGTTTTATGAAGCCAACATTACACTAATACCAAAACCGAACAAGGACAACAAAAAAAAGGAAAACTACAGGCCATCTCCCTAATGAACACTGATGCAAAATCCTCAATAAAATTTTAGCTATCAGAATCCAAAAGTATCCATAAGATAATTCACCACGACCAAGTTGGATTCATTCCAGGGGCACAAGGATGGTTTAACATCCGAAAATCAATCAACGTTATCCAACACATCAACAAAAGAAATATAAAAACCATATGATATATCAATAGATGCTGAGAAAGCTTTCGACAAAGTGCAACACCCATTCATGATAAAGCCCTTGAAATTCTGGGGATACAAGGAACATACCTCAACATCATAAAGGCCATCTATGACAAGCCAACAGCCAGTATCATTCTCAATGGTGAAAAGCTGAAAGCAATTCCATTAAGATCTGGAACAAGACAAGGATGTCCACTCTCACCATTGCTTTTCAATATAATACTGGAAGTCCTAGCCAGGGCAATAAGACAAGAGAAAGACATCCAAGGAACCCAA
>NW_023604861.1:68270533-68293533 GCF_014898055.3 Talpa occidentalis
CTGACCAGGAAATTCTAGACTGACTGGTTAAGATAGTCTCCTGGGGAAGGTTGAAATTGTCATTATATTAGGAATTAAGAATTGACGTGATGACATGGGCTTAGCACCAGTCCATTTGGGTGTTCTTGTTTCTTTTTAATGTGTCTAAGCAGCTCCAATTTTCCAGGACTGCTAGGTATATAAAGGGAGGCAGGAGATGAACCTACAGCAAATTCGGGAATTGGGTCACGGCTCTTGAAAGCTAGCCCAGGGGACCTGGATCTTATCTGAAGAGTAAAACAAGTTACCAACCTTCTCTTACAGTAACGTCCAAACTAGTATTTGGCCAAATATCTGAGCACCACAGTATAGTCAAGCTGACACACAAAAGTCAGTATCACTGGCATTTGCTTATGTTTTACAATGCAGGCATGAACCAAAAATTAAAGATAATGAGAGCTAGATTTTTGGTAGCTTGGGTTATATTTATTAAAACTCTTCAGTAATAGGGCCTCCCCGGTGGCGCAGCAGTTGAGCGCCGGGCTGCGAAGCTGCCCGCAGCCTCCGCAGCGCCAGTTTGATCTCCAGCCAGCCAGCGAGGGTCCCACATGGCGCGCAGACCTCTCCTGCCACGCCCGCTGCTCCCCTCAGCAGTGTGTTTCGTCAGTCTGCTCCCACACCTCTGACTGTACCCAGTGCTTGTATAAATAAATAAATCTAAATCTAAAAAAAAAAAAACTCTTCAATAATAAAGATGCTAATTAATCTTAGTACTTAATGAAGCACATATAAACCATACTTCCTATCAATTTGGATTTTGTCCATAATTATTTTTGGTGAATTTCCCATTACAACATTGTTCTAATTCTTTGAAATAACTTTCAAGTTCTTTGTGTGCACTCAATATCAGTCAATCTTGAACACATAATTATAATGGAGGCCAGAACTGTGGATTAGGGGAAAAGGCTAATCAACGTGTTATCCTGTGGAATTTCTGAAATCCCAAAATTGTCACAACAGGCTGTTCCAGGACCTCACACAGATTCATAAAATGTGTCTTCTGTGTTATGTTCCTCATGGTTTGTATGTGTCCAGTTCAAGGAGATGTCAAATTTGCTTTGCCTTGGACTTCACATGATCCAGTTGGAAGTCTGCTATTGCACTCACCCTTTGACTTTTTTTGTCACTAAGTTTTTGTCTTCTGGAGTTCAGTTCACCTTAAAAATCTTTTTACTTATATTTCCTCCTACAGTCCTAAAGTGGTTGCCCCCTCTGCCTCCCTCACCCCTCCTTTCTGCTTCCCTTTCCCTCTTCAGTTTTGATCCCAATGTTAATAATAAACTTTTCTTAATCTTGGATTTCTTATTTGCATCTTATGTGACAATCTCCATCTGCATTTTTGCCTCTAAGATTATTACAGTTTACTTTTTAAATCTTAGAATGGTGAATAGAAGCCCTCCCTCCCTGTGTGAGTGTGTGTGTGTGTATGTGTGTGTGTGTGTGTAATTGTTGGACCTTGATCTGTACATGACTTTCCATTAGCTTGACATCATGTGATCCCCAGGGTTGGGCAGGAAATTAGTTTTTGTCCAGAATAGCAGGGTACAACAGAGATGTTTTTCTTAGTTCCAAACCCTTTTTGTTGCAGAAGCACAAATTGAAATAGTGGCTTAGTGATTGACTTAACTCATTAGACAGCCTGCTGGTAAGAATTTATGTTTAGACTTTGGAAGGAAAGGGAGCTTTTTCTTGTTTGATTTTTTAGGTTGTGGTATAATTTCCAGTTTTGGAAAAAAGTAAGAAGAAACACTTTGACTTGCAAATAATATTGAGCAATACATTGTGTCATAAATCAAATTTTGTGGGATTAGTCATTTGTCAGATTGTGTCTTCACATCCTATTATGTGTGGGTGCTTTATATATATTCACTGAGGCCATCCCTGCTATAAAGGTTATTAGCTTTTATTTGCTTTCTCCTTTATTAAGTATTGAAGAAATGACAAAAACAAATTTTGCACTTTTTTTTGGCAAGCTGAGCTTTTACAAGTTGTTTATTTTTGCAGATGTATTTCATCAGTTCTTAAGTATGAAGCCAGGAATGTTGGCTTCTAGGTTAGACCCACCCGGAAATTTTTTTAACTGTTTTCTTAAAATATGATATTTGGAGAGAGGTAGGAAATCTTTTCATTTTTTGAAGTAGATTTTAAAAATAAATTTAAATAATGCATTTTAATACTGCTTTTTAATATTCTGCATGATTTAATTCCATATTGACTTTTTGACTTTTATTTTGGGTTGATAAATAATTCATTATTTCATAGTTAATAACTTTTATGGAAAGGAAATAAAAATTTTTCTTTTTTTTTTTTTAGAAAATTTGAATATACTGTTCAATCATCTTAGAATTGTCATTCAGAGAGTCTTCCACTGAGGTTAGTCTCCAAAAATATTGAGACTTACTAATTGATTATGACAATCTCATCAGTCAATAACAACTATACTTGTAGAATTTTCATATAATTAAAATAACTATATTAATATACTGTTCTGATGCATTTTCTTTGAACCAGACTGGAGTGAGTAAATGATCTGGAATGATTAGTTCTTTCAGCTGGCATTTACTAAGCCTCCAGTTGTGACAGGCACTGATGCCATCTTGTCTGTACAGAAGCTGACAGGTTAGATAAAAATGAAGGCAATTACAATTCAGTATGATGCCTATCAAAAAGGGGCTCCTTTCCTTGATTGTGACTTGCCATTTCTGGCCATCTCCAGATGACCTGCCAGTTTGAGCTTTGAAATTGGGGAGTAAAAGCAGAAGCAAAGACAGAGAAACTTACTTTGAAATCAAGAAGTAAAATTTAAGTTGCCAGTAGGGAACATGGTTATGTATGATAATATATGCCATGAAGCAGAGTTGCTCAAGTTGAGGGATATATCCCACCCTCTTGAAAAGTAAAATCCCTGTGATTGTGCAGTAGTGACTGAAATTAACATAATATTACATAAATTGCTTTTTTTTACTTCTTTATTGTTTCTTAATATGCACAATCATTAAACTACATATATTTTATGCGTATAATTCATAGTAAAAACAAATCCACAAATTTAATATAAATAGGACAACAAAGCCACTGTAATTCAAACAACAATTACCTTTCGATTCTAATGAACAGGGATTTAATGAGATGGGTGACACAACTTTGTTGAAAGTAGCTGTTGATTTGGGAGATATAGTAGAAAGATGTCACCACAAGCCTCCCTCTTTGGTCCCTCTGTTTGTGTATTTGAATTTTGATAGTACTTAGTACTTATTCAATAAATACCTGCTTACATAGTACTTGATTTAAAACATTATTAATACCATTAAGGCACTAGTTGGAAGCGAGGCTGATCAAGCCTCATCTTTAGTGAAACTCTGCCCATCAGTAGCCTGGGAAAAGCACATTAAAGATGTGTCACCTGGCAACCATGTAAAGCTTTGCCACTTGAAGGTGGAGTTAGGCTAACCGACTTCATTAAATAGGTATCTTAAGCAATCATTGCTAAGTTCACGAATACGTTCTCTTCTGCATACTTATGACCATACTTATATCCAATAAATTGATATGAGTTGGTGCAGGCAAGATGATGCTGGGTGCTCCTATGACTTGCTTATTTTGATAATAGGGCCTTCCAGTCTGACAGCTTTCCCTGTTGTCAATTGACATAAAAATCATTGTGCACACAAACCACTGTATCAGAATCTCTTGGTAGTACAGGGTGCAGAGGGCCATCCAAAAGATGCCAAGTATCTTTAAGTTCCTTTAAAAAAATCATAAAAATTAAAGCAAAAAACTTAAATATCATCAAGAATTTGAAGACTTAATAATACAGCTGCAGATCTTACTTTGAGAATTACTTCTTTAGTGTATCTGTTTCCTGATGGTGGAAAAAGACTTAGACTCTAAATCCAAAATAAATTTGTAAATAGTTTCTCAATTCTAGATCCATTATTAAAGTAAAACATCACAATCATAACCACTTTTAGAAGAATATAAAGAAGTTTGATCTGTTCTAAGTTTTGTTTTTTTTTTAAGATTTATTTATTTATGCATACAAGAACTCAGGTACGGGCTATAGGTGCCGGGGCTGAGAGGTGAGAGGATTCACCAGAGACAGAGTGGGGAACAGAACAGGCGGATTACCTGAAGTACACTGCTGAGGGGAGTAGCAGGCGAGTCAGGTGAGGTCTGCTGTGCCATGTGGGTAGCTCCCTGGCTGGGGATCAAACTCACACTGCAGTGGCTGCAAACAGCCTCTTAGGTTGCATCCCTTGCACCACCAGGGAGGCCCCTGTTCTAAGTTTTAAGAGACAGACCTGATCTACTCAACTGGGCTGGAAACTGACAGTGAAAGCCAGTTTTGGTGTTCTCTATATCCAGGCCTGGCTTTGGGTAGTGTTGGTTATATGTTTGAGTTTATCATTTTTCTTTTATCTTACTTTAGGAACTATGATGTAAATTTCAATATAGTATTGGTTATATTTAATTTACAAATATTAGGTGTGATTCATTCACTGAAGAATTAATTTTAACTCTGCAGTCTCTCCAGCTTTCCCCCTATTCTTTCTGTCTCAAATATCTAAATAACATCTATACACTGCTAAGGGGAGCAGCAGGTGAGACAGGAGAGGTCTGCTACGCCATGTGGGTTAACTCCCTGGCCAGGATCAAACTCATGCTGCAGTGGCTGGTAATAGCTTGATGTGCTGAGACTTAACCCCTCGCACCACCAGGGAGACCCTCTTTTACAACTTTAAAACTCAATTCTATCTCCATTGACCGGAATTGTAGGACGTAATTGATACTTAAAAATTCAAATAGAGCAAAGTCGTACTTTTATGGTGCTCGGAACTCTGCTTTGTTTTGTTTTTTTTCCTTCTAATTTGTGTCTAGCTATTTTATATCTGGCAGGATTTCAATTAGGGGCATAACATATTTACATTGATTAGCGGCTATTGTTAATTCACTGTCTGCCTTAGTGCTTGACACACAGTCATTGATGAATGGCAGAATAAATAAATGAAGAATGGATAAAGGAATGAGTAAATGAATAGATGAATTTGTGTAGTAATAGTAGTGGTGATGGTTTGCCATTTTAGTTTTTTAGCAGAGACATATTTGGGATTACTGGAGATATTTGTCTTAGATCTTTGCATTGTCCAAACTTCTAATTATTTTTGAAGATGGAGGGGAAATTGGGTAATTTCTCTGGCTAGTGCACTTACAGTGAGCATGCTCTTTGAATAACCACATGAATGGATTGTCTTTCACATTACAGGAAACAGTTGTCATAGATCACACATCAAATTTCACGTGGAATTTCTACTTTGTTTTGCTTTTTAATTTGAATTCACCTGTCATCCTGAAAACTCAAATGTAATCTCCATTTTCCCTGCACTGCTGACTGAGAATATATTTCCTTATGCTTTACTGGAATTGGAATAACCCAATTCTAATCACACCAGTATTGGATGGACTGTCTCGCAGTCCTTTGTCAGCCATTTTCTTGCTTCTGGCATCAAAATAAAAAGAAAAACATTAAAAGAAAAGAAAATAGCTTTGTGTGACATTGCACATCTTTTTTATATGTAGCCCAGGCAATAAGAGTATGAAACAGAGGAACTCAGGTGTATTCCTCATTTGTCAATTTACCCAGCAGCTCAGCACATTCCCTTTTACAAATAATTTGTGTAATCTGTAGCTGCACATTACCCAGGTGTGGTTGATAAACCAAGTTTATTTCATTTTGATTAAAAGACTATTCCTGTTCAAAAATATTCAAAAAGTTTATGTAAAGAAGAAAACTTTAATCACTTTTAGTCCTGCTATGTAAAAATTGTCACATTTTAACAGAATATCTTGGCTATTTTCACCACAAGAACTGGAAAATATGTTATTACTCAAGTATCTTCTAGAAAAATTAGAAAATATAGATTGACAAAAAAGAAAAATACCCTGTATAATACTATCTAGAGATAACTGATATTAAGATTTTGGGATATATTCTAGTTTGTAATTGCATAATCATCAGATCTACTGGAGGTTTTTGAAAAGAGGAATAATGTGAGGAAGTAGAATAGAAATGATAATGTTACAGTTTAAAAGAATAATTCTCAAACGAGTTCATTAGAATTAACATCTAACACAGTACCACCTACTCAGTAGTTAAGATCGTTTTTAACACTTTTGACCAAAGAATATGGCCCTCAGGGACCATACATACCTAAAACAGATATTTAATATTGTAGTATTTGAACCCCCAGTTATAGAGCAATGGAGAGCTAAAAATCAAATTTTCTGTTAAACTTATTTTTTAATATTGCTGAAGAAGTCTTTGTTTCTGTTATCACCACACAGATTTTAAATTTTATGTCAGCATATTTTATCATATTAATACAAAAGTGTAATCTTTTTAATTAAAATCATTTCTTTAAGCTTGCACTGAATAATTTATAAAATGATTGAAAGCAGATTGGTGCTTTTTTTGAGTAAATGTAATTTTGTTCTCTGCTATTTTCTCAAC
The DNA here is from genome assembly GCF_014898055.3 of Talpa occidentalis. Classification (NCBI taxonomy): domain Eukaryota; kingdom Metazoa; phylum Chordata; class Mammalia; order Eulipotyphla; family Talpidae; genus Talpa; species Talpa occidentalis. The sequence continues at coordinate 68,277,081 of NW_023604861.1, forward strand.
TTAGAAATTTAAGTTAGTTGAAAATGCTTAAACTTCAAAATACATTGGATTAATGTTTTATCTTCCTTTATCTATCAGTCTTGATACATTTTGAAAGTTTCTTTTCAATAACTCAAGTGTGTTAGTGCTTTTCCTAAGTACATTTATGAAACTTTTTGAATGACAGATTCAACTGTAAATCTTACAAAACAGTAAAGATTTGTCATCTATTTTAATAGTAATATCAATTACTTTTGATAGTTTGACATAGTAGTTTGAGTATTCCTATGCAATATAAAATAGGTGTGAAATTATTTTCTATGTAATTATAAATGAACATCCAAAGCCTAAGTTACTCCGCTGATTTAGTAATTGTAATAGCAGACATTTTCATTTCCACTAGTGCCTCATCTCTCCAGAATTTCCTCCTAATTACTATAAGATATTTTCTTCCAGTTTTATTAATATGAATTTTATTCCTTGTGAAAATAACAGCTATATAATGCAATTATACCCACCTAAAGTTTTAGTATTCACTGTTGGCTACTTTATGATTCTGAAACAGGGGCAGACAGGGCAGGAGGCCAGATAAAGGATGGAAGGGCCACCTACCTGCCTGGGCTCTGAGACAAGAGAACCTCCAAAAAGCCCCAAAAGGCCAAAAACCAAAACCAAGGGCTATGGCAATATAATACACACACAACAGGGGCCTATGGGCTATAGCCAAACAAAGGACAGTGCCCAAAAAGAGGACAGGTCACTGTCTGTGGGTTCTCACCCATGTGCACAATTGCAAGAGACCTCAGGTTCCAGAAATGACAACCATGGAGTTTATTTTACAAACAGGGGAAGCAAAGAAGTCACTGTAGCCAGAGTAGCTGATTATTTCACCCAGATAGTGTCAGTGGTGGTCACCATTGGTCACCAAAAGTGCTGCACAGCACTGGCCAGTAGTGATGGTCACTACTGGTCCCTCAGAGGCAGTGTTACACCCAGTGTTAGCAGCTCTTTGTGAGGTGTTGGGTTATCCCAACAACAAACAGCTCTTGAGACACCAGGCCCAGGGTCTTTGGTGCTCCTTTCAGGCAACATCAGAAACAGGACCAGAGGCCCAGTCTCTGACAAAGATCTTCGGCTTTTCTTCCCTCCTCAGAGGTTGGCTACTGGATGCTTCTTTTCTTCTTTCTTCTTCAGAGGCCAGGAATGGAGTCTTGCCCCTTTTTCCTTCCTTCAGAGGCGGGAGTTGTCTCTCCTGTTCAGGGGTTAGCTTTGTCTCCAGCTCCCTCTGACTGGCTTATATCCTTTTTCAGGATGCTCCACCCACAAGTCTGATTGGACCATTTAGCACCAATAAGCTCATAGCTCACACCTGATTGGTCCATTCCATGATCCAGGAAGTACACTGTTACATAGAAGGGCTCTAAAGAGCAACTGCCACAACATACTTGTGGTGGAGCAGCAGGGCGCTCCTGCCGGCTCCCACTTCTGAGGTGGCTGGCTTCCAGTAACAATTCTTATTCAGTGCCCCCATACCACTGATATTGGATTTGGCCATGGACTTGCTTTAGTCAATGAAATGTCAGTAGATGTGACATAAAGACTTAAATATGCTTGCATGGTTTGATTCTGGCTCTGCAAACTGGTAATTTGCCATGAGAAGAGCTTTCCCTGGACAGCTGCTACCCCTTCAGCTTGGTCCCAGAGTGAACACAGGTGGAGGGAACCTGAGTCCAACATGCAGCCTGAAGCAGAACCACTCCACCTGTCATACTCCAGTTAAAATACAGACCCATGTCCGTGAGAACAAATGCTTGCCGTGAGCCACTGAGTTTGAGATGCTTTGTTCTTTAGGATTATTGTGACAGTAGCTGACTGATACAGTCTATAAAAAAAAAAAGGTCTTCAGGCCTCCCATGGCTCAAGGGGTTAAGACACAACCTATGAAGCTATCAGCAGCCACTGCAGCATGAGTTCAATCCCTAGCCAGGAAGCTACCCACATGGCGCAGCAGACCTCTCCTGACTCGCTTGCTGCTCCCCTCAGCAGTGTATTTCAGTCTGTCTGCCTGTTCTGTTCCCCAATCTGTCTCTGGTGAATCCTCTCACCGCCCCTCCCCCACCACACACTTCTGGCCTGTACCCCAGTTCTTGTGTGCATAAATAAATAAATCTTAAAAAAAATAGGTCTTCATATTTTTGTTAAAAAAAGCATAATTATATATGGCTAAACTGTCAATTGCTTGCTTTATTAGTTGAAAAATAATATAGCATCTAACATAGAGAGTCTCTGTTGGCTAGTGGTCATTGCATTTATTAAGCAAAATATTTGAAATGGAACTTGATGAGTAAGTTGTTGAAGTGCTTTCTTCATAACTCTGGCTGGTACTTTAAGCAGTCACAAAATGGAATGACATAAAAGCCATGGCTAACATTTGTTAGAGTATGGCTGCTTGGACATTCTATCATATCTCCTCACATTAGACTTGTCAGTGAGCACATATTTATTGAGCATGTACTATAGTCCAGGTATCGCTGAATGAAGAAACAGGCTCAGAAAAGTTAAGTGACTCATTCAAGTATCACAGCTAGGAAAGGGCAGAGCTAGGATTTGACTTGAGGTCTATCTAACTCCAAAAATCATACAATTATCATTGTGTCCATGTTTGGAAGGGTGGAAGTAGGAGAAGAAATTGAACTTAAAAGGTGATTTACTCAACATTTATTGGTATGTTATCCCTAATAATTATTTGCTATATAACCCAGATATCATCTGGAATTGCCTTATATTCACAAATATATTTATCACTAGCTTGGATCCTAGAAAGTCTGATTCCTTCCTCATAATTTGTAATTCCCAGCCTTATGGTCCTCCTATATCTCTGGAGGCAACCTTGATTTACAATGTCAATCTGGGTATAAAGCTTTCTACAACACCCACCTTCACCAAGCATCTTGAGTTATTAGTAAGGATTCCTCTTGTTAAACACAAGATCTGACCCTTAACTGCAGTGCCCTGCTCCTCCCCAATTTCATCTTAGTTTTGTAGAATAGATTTCCCTTCCTTTGAAGCCTTTGTAACCTACACACTGACAACTTTGGGAGCCATATTTCTACTCTGAAGGAGAGATATCTGTGTGTGGCTTCCTTGTCACTCTCATTAAAAGCAAAAATGGAGAGATTTTATTGGGAAAACAGCTAAAGTTGGAATTAATCCTATCAGTCTGACAGCCCCCACTAATCTCAATATTAATTTTTAAAATTGAGTCGGAAGGAAAAAGAAAAATATCAGATGATTTCACTTATAGGAGGAATATAGGGGAACCAAATAAGAATCAGTGTAAAACAATAATAACAATACAAAACAAAACAAAAACCGACAATTGTAAATCAGAGATATACTGCAGGGGCGGAGGAGAGAGAGGGATCAAACAGGGGGAGGGAGGAGCACAGGGGACTGTGGTGATGGTGCATGGGTGCCTTGGGGAAGGGAATTCTATGGGGACTACACCTGAGGAAGAAGGGGAAAGCAAATATTGTTTAAAAATGAAAATTGATGTAAAAAATAAATTAAAAAAATTTAAATTGAATCTCATTAATTTTCAACAACAGTTTTGTTTTACCTCAAATAGTGAGAACTGAGAGTAATATAAGAAAGACTACTCTTTTCTTCTTAGATTATAAATAAAAAGTGTAGCTAAGAAAAAACCTATCTTTAGAAACTTACTTACTTCCTACCTCTTTCCAAAAATGTGATTTACAAAAATTACAGAGTAAAGCTGGGTGTAATCTTTTTCTGTACTTTTTTTCTTCCCCCACACCACTTTTCCTATTAGTTATTCAGAGTGCATTTCAGGTGTTAAAGATCTTGGTTTGTTATTATTTCTTTTTTAAATTTTTATTTATTTCACAGATTTATTTGTTTATTTTGTGTAGAAGAACTGGGGTGTAGGCCAGAAGGCCAGGGTAGGGGCAGGGGTGGTTGTAAGAGGATTCACCAGAGCCAGAGTGGGGAGCCGAACAGGCAGATCGACTGAACTGAAATACACTGCCGAAGGGAGCAGCGGGGAGAACAGAAGTCTGCTGTGCTGTATGTGGGTCAGCTCCCTGGCCAGGGATTGAACTCAGGCCATAGCAGCGATAGCGCTGAGATTTAACCCCTAGGCCACCAGGGAGACCCAGTTTGTTATGATTTCTACAGAATTACCTGTAGAACTTGTAAATACTCTAAAACATTTTCATAGCACTGTTAGAAATGGTTAAAGAATTGCTTTCTGCTTCTAGACAAGTCTTTACTATTGAAGTGCCTTGCAGAATTTGCCACTAAAATTTTAATTCTTGTCAAAATTGTTTTTAATGAGAGAAGGCTAAAAACCAGTTGAACAAAAGAACTTTAGTACTCACTTATTATTATAGAATTTTAATTGGTTCATCTTTAATTTAGGAAGCAGTTTTCCTAGTAATTTGGCAGACCTTAGCTCCTTTAAATAAAACCTTACCAAAGGTACTGCCTTAATAACTTTTTTGAGTAACTCATGTTTTCTTATATTCCCTGATTATAGTGGCACGGTTTCTTATTTAACAGACATTATTAATTAAGCAAAACATTACAATGGGACATATTTCAAGCTTGTCAGCAATAAAAAAGCAAGTGAATGAGAGATGGGGCAGATTCTTAATGTGAGATGTATTTGGAAGTGGAATGTCTCGAGATTCCAAACTGGAACATTCAGGTTAAGATTCTATTACTGTTAGTCCAGTCTTAAGACTAACATTGTAAAAGAGCATCTTATCTTTGTGGACCTTGACCAAATTCTTTAACCTCCTAACCTCTCATTCCTTTTGTGTTAACTATGGGTTGTATTTGCCTTACCTCAAAAGACGTGAAGTTTAGATAAAAACAATATATGCGAAAATACTTTGTATTGCCCAGTACCTACAAACATTAGTATTTTTTTGTGGTGCAAAACAAACAAACAAATCCCACCAAAAAAAGGTAGGAGGGAAAAGGGAAGGAAGATTGCTCTTAAATTCATTCATGCAGTTTGGTTGACAATGGGTAATCTTCAAATCCTTGTTTCCAGCCCGAATACAGAGCAATGATCAGACTCTAGCTGGTCCAAGTGAATGCCTGTTGCAATCATTTCAGGTTATATTTGCATGCCCACAATGTCTGGGACCATGTGAGTTTCCAGGAGTACACACAACGATAAGCTACATCCTTGCCTTCCAGCAGCTCTCTTTCCAGCTGCATCTCTTTCAGGGTTGAGCTGGGTTTAGGACTGGGAAAGTGTGGGGAGTTGTGGTTGGTGTAGTTAAGAAGCTGGTTATTGTGACTGGGTCATCTATGTTTTTCTCTATCGCTAAATAGAGTGATTTTAAAATAGTCCATCACATTTTTAGCTTTTTAAATCACACAAAAGAAAAATATAAAGGGTGTTTTAATAGGCTAGTTACAAATATTCTGTAATAACACTTTGGTTTTTCTCTTAATAGATAAAGAATGACAGGAATAACCTTTTTATAGTTTTGTCATATTTCAGGTTTTTTATATGCTCTTTTTGAAAAAATTACTGTTTATTGTATATACAAGCTAGAGACATACAAGTTGGAGGAAAACATTGACTTTCCAGTTTTTAAACCACAATCCATTCTATTATTTGCGCAAATTTTAAAGATTTCCTAAAGATTTCCAGACTAAAAGAATCAATGGTCGCCTCTAATAATTTACTGTATTATTTAACAAGTGGCTCATTTAAGTGGTACATTTTCCTCATACATAATTCAAAATTATTTTCTTAAATACGGATATACATTTACAGAGAAGAACCAGCCCATGGACTATTTTTTTTTTTAAATTTTTTTTTTTTTTTTATAGAGGCATGCTTTATTTATTTATTTGTTTGTTTGTTTTTTGTTTATACATGCACTGGGTACAGTCAGAAGCGCGGGAGGGTGAGAGAATTCACCAGAGCCAGAGCGGGGAGCAGAGCAGGCAGAAGGACCGAAGTACACTGCTGAGGGGAGCAGCGGGTGGCATGAGAGGTCTGCGCGCCATGTGGGACCCTCCTGTGGTGGCCGGGGAGCAGCCGGGGATCGAACCGGCGCTGCAGAGGCCGCGGGCAGCTTCGCAACCCAGCGCTCAACCGCTGCGCCACCGGGGAGGCCCTCATGGACTATTTATAAAACTTTGAAACGCGCTTGGAGAGCTGTTACTAGGAGATCACTGGTGACAGTTTCAAGAATGCTTTAGTGCCCTTTTCAGGTTTCGGGGACATCACTGTCATGACAAGACTGACTCTACTGTTTATTTGTGTTTTGTGGAACTCTACATCTTCAGGAATCATTTTTTTAACTTCATCTTTTGCTTTCAATAGTTGAGTTGCTAGTGATATTTGACAGCTTTTAAAAGAAATAAGTGGATCATATTTATATTATTCATGCTAATGAGAGGACCCAATGTCAAAGATTACCCACAACTAGTGCTAATCATTTTTTGGCTCTTAAATATGATTTCTTTCCTACTTACTTCTTTCCCAGTATACAAAAACAAGGAGGGGAGATATTCCAGAAGATTCCAAGCAATATAAGGAAGTTAACCTAGGATTCAAATCTCACTGCAGAAATTCTGGGAAGTTATGAGGGGGAATAATTTGACACCGAATTAAATTGTTTACTGTATCTAATTTTATTGCAATAGAGTTGCTACTTTGGTGTCTACTTGAACCTTAATATTTAGAGAAAGTATGGGAAAGTTTGTGAGAAAATCAAGTCTTACATAAACATGCTGATCTTGATTGTTTGTATTTACAAAGATCCCAGAATGGCACCAGTGGTCCAAGTACTCATTGTTACCATCAGCCCACATGAGGTGCTGGATGCTTTGGGAGTGGTAATTGACCAAATACTCAAAATTCAGAAAAAGAAATAAATACCCAAGTGAGTAAAAACTGATTATCCTGGATAAATCTGGACTCATCTTTAAAGATGTTGAGCATCTGCAGTTTTTATGTGCACATATGAGGCCACAGTCTCCTCTGCCAGATGCTCTGTAGTTATTACAGACTGTAGGCAGTGATAAAGGGCAGAGTCAGAAAGGATAAAGAATTTACTGAACTTTCAATAATATGTTGATGTCAGGGAAATTGCTGAGCCATTTCTGATAAGAAAGACGTGTTAATTTTAAACAGCTGGGAATGTACTTTGTGTGATCTACTCCTAAAATGTAACAGCAAAGTAATTCACAGGCCCTGGGTCACGAGATGAGTTTGAGTAATCAATCCATAAGTGAAACCAAAGAGGGGGGAAATGAATGCTGGAAGAGGTGACAGAGTTCAGCCGGGGAGCAGAACACTGAGTCTTTTGCAATTTTATGTTCTTATGCCAGGTTAAGATTTGGCAGGCGGGCCTCCCCTGGGGGCGCACTTGGTTGAGTGCAGTACTATGAAGCTGTCTGCAGCCTCTGTGGTGCCGGTTTGATCCCCACCAGCAGGGGAGCAACAGGCATGGCACGGCAGACCTCTCCTGCCTTGCCCGCTGCTCCCCTCAGCAGTGTACTTCAGTCAGTCTGCCTGTTCTGTTCCCTGCTCTGTCTCTGGTGAATCCTCTCACCCTCCCGCGCATCTGGCCTGTACCCTGGTTCTCGTACGCATGAATAAATAAATCATAAAAAAAAGAAAGATTTGGCAGGGCCTATTTCCGGCCTTGAAGCCTGCACCACTCCCTTACAGCAAATCAACATTTATCAGTAACTATGAATTTACATGATAAAATTATTCCTAGATTATAGTTTCAGAAATGACATTGAAAATTATACAGTACTTCTACTACCCACACTCTTAGTAGCACATTCATTTTGATGCTTTAAGAAATATGTAATTTTTCTAAGCCATATTTGATTATTCATCATTATTGATTGTTTATCAATATAATTGGCTAGAATAATGAAAATCTACCTGAGTCTATGAAATTGGGTGAGATCTTGTTATTATAGTAAAGTTCCGTATATTCTGAACATCTGTCTGTAAGCCACTAAGTATAAATATTGAATGTGAGTTGAATTTGGAAGATGACTTATTCAGAGTTCCAAACTGGAGCATTATTTTTAACATATATGTGGTTTTAAATCTAGCCTTAATATCTGTGTTTGTGTGTATAGAGAATCTTCAAGGAATCTTCAAGGAGTGAGTAACACATTTCTCTTTTTCCAAAGACAGTTTAGCTATTAGGTATTTAGCTCTTAGGGACTGAGGCTCTTGTCCAAATCTTCTTTATAAAGTTTGGAGTAAATCACTTTAATCTCTTTTATTTGACTTACAAAATACTCATACTGATTCTGGCCTCCCTGCTTCTAAAGTTATCCTGAATATAATACTCTTTTCCATAAAGCCTTAAAATATTAGAAATGAATGCTTTATTTTAAGATCTGTTCAACCCAATGCATTGTTATGTGTGTGAATAGAGGTACAGACATTGTATAGAGTGAGAACGATTATATGAATGAATGCTGTAATCATTTAATCTTTATTCTTATTCATATTTAATATTTATGTTTATTCATATTTTATAAAAAGTACTTGGGGGCCTCCCCGGTGGCGCAGCGGTTGAGCGTTGGGTTGCGATGCTGCCCGCAGCCTCTGTGGCGCCGGTTCGACCCCCAGCTGCTCCCCTGCCACCGGAGGAGGCAGGCGCATGGCGCGCAGACCTCTCCTGCCGCCCGCTGCTCCCCTCAGCAGTGTACTTCGGCCCTTCTGCCTGCTCTGCTCCCCACTCTGGCTCTGGTGAATCCTCTCGCCCTCTTGCGCCTCTGACTGTACCCAGTGCATGTATAAACAAACAAACAAAACAAAATAAATAAATAAGCAAATAAATAAAAACATGCCTCTATTAAAAAAAAAAAAAAGGACTTGGAACTATGAAATGAGATACAAAGGTCCATAGACAGTTATTTTCAGATTTCACCTCTACAGTCATAGTTTAAAAATCTAGGGTTGAGGATCTCTGTGGCCTTCAGGAATGGACCAGACTGGTACTCAAAACTGCCACCTTTTTGGCTTCATTATGTAAAACTTCCAAGTTGTTAGCTCAGAAAGCTGAACTATAGCTGCTGTTCAAGATAAGCCATGATGACAGTGTGGCCCTCACAGTAGTGTCTTCAGATACCGGCAAGCATGAATGGGTTCAGGTTAGTTGAATGATAGCCCTTTTCTCTTTGAAAGAAAAGGATAATAGCTGCAGGTAACCGTTTTTAAGGTCTTTTTACTTTCTTTCAGGAAAGTGATTGCATTTACTTATAAACTACACTTGGAAGGAATTTACTAAGAAGTATGAAAGCAGATCAGAAATGTGGATCTGGCAGGATCTCTGCATTAAGCAAAGGTTTAAAGAAAGCAATGCTGCCTGTAATTCTATAAATAGGTAAATAGGAACCCTAGTAACAAAATAATGTTTATTGAATGTTCATTTATTAGACATTGTTAGGCAAGGTGCCGTCCTTATCTCCATCTTGGAGATGAAGCAGTCAGGGTTTACAGATATCAAGAATTTTCCTCAAGGTCATATATCACTGTTCTAGCTCTAAGATCAGGGAACCTGATTATAGAAACCACACTGTTAACTTATATGCCATACTACATCCTGTGAATTTGAAAAGTAGATTCATAATCCATCAATTGATGCCTGTGAGGGAGGAAATGGCATGGGCTGATGGAAAATAGCACTCACAGGGGATGTGTTCTAAATTGTTTAGGAAGTAGCCCAAATACCACGGTGATTTAAAAAAAAAAAAATCCCATTCCAGCAGGCACTGGGTATTGTAGAAGTCTCCCATGAAGTATTTGGGATTCTTAACATCACCAGGAGATTGAAACGTCACACTAAGGAACCCCACCAGGAGAAAATGGGATAGAAGGCCAGGAACCCAGTCACAGTAGACGGGTAAAATCAAAGTAACAGCCATTCAAGGCAGAGGCAGAAGATCTTGACAAAGAATTTCTTATGTTATCTCCCTCCACTGAGGACTGAAGTTGGCCTCAGAGTCAAATGTGTAGCTATAAGTCAGGGTTAATTTAATAGATTCAGCTGAGAGGGGAAGAGAAGCAAGGGCTCAGAGCCAGGCAGACCATTACAAATTAACCCAACTGGGTTAGAGTTCCAGACAAGAGGCTAATTTTGCTAACATTAATTTTCCACCATGGCAGCCTCTGCTTCGATGGGAGACAGCATCATGTAGCACTGACATTAGATCTCCAAAGACTGGAATAGGAGATGAATTTTTACATCATAATTAAAAAAATCAATAGCGTCTTTTCACATAAATCTTATTGCTCAATCCAAGTTTTTCCTTCTTATTTTTTAAAGACATAGCATGTTTTATAAGAGCTAACAATTAGCTGTTCTTTCTAAAATTCATGGCTTTCGAGATTTTGTACTATTAAAAACCTACCCCCATTTTTTTCAGGAAGCTAGTTTAATTTCATTTGTGTTATGAAGTGGTTTTTCAGATGACTGATATTATATATAGTTTTTATACAAAAATATTTTTCTTGTTTAATCTGTACATTTGTCTGACCAGCAAACAACTTTGTTATTATGAAATGGGTCTCAGAGGTACAAAAGAAAAATGAAGGAATGTAGAGTGCATCCAAAAAATGCAATGAAAATTCCTATTAGATAAATTCTTTGAGTCTCCTCTGACATTGAGAGAATCCGCCTGGATGGAGAATCAATACCAGCTCAAGTTAGGACCTGTGATAAAAGCAGGATCACTATTTAATGAGCTCCTAATTTCAGTTCACCTCTCTGAATTTTTTCCCTGCTGTGTCAGTTAGGAATAATACCATTTTTGCAGAGTCCTTATGGAAAAATACAAATAAAATTGCAAATAATCCAAATAAAATACGAATAAAATTGCAAGTGTAGGTTTGCAATAAAGCTCATTGTTATCATTCAGTCTGTTATCATTGAACTTTAACACTATCCACTCAAGACTTACATAATTTCAAATGATAAGAAAATGCTTTAATATAAATGTTTATTTTTTGCCTCCCCAGCCTGTCTACACAGCTTGCTCCTGCCTCAGCTTATGCTATCTGCAGTTAATAGTGATAGCTTGGTGTGTATCCAGCACTGTGCTGTGTGACTTACGTACATGATTTCATTTCATTGTAACAACAATCCTTTCAGGAAATTTTTGGTTTCTGATTTTCTACCATGACTTTGAACTATGTGTATTTTCTTTTAGAATATGTATTTTTTTAAAATTTGGTCTGCCTTACTTAATCCACTGCTTTGTACTAATTATGGTAATTTATGCAACCAAACTATATTACTTGGGAAGTTTTGGGAAGCAAATGACAGAGAACCACAAATGATATGGCTCAAAATATAAAGGGAATTTTTACATTCACACCAGTTGTTCACTGTGTTCTATTTCTCTGTGATTCTGTTCTATCTTCGTCCATGGCTTCCTCATTGTGTTAGAAATGGTCGCAGCAATTCCTGACATGACATCTTGGACCACATTTGCCTAGGAAAGGAAAGCTTCTGTTCTCACAGACAGCTCTTGACTTCCTTTGACTGGATCAATTTACCTTTCACACAATCCCTGGGAGTAGAGAGTTGGAGTGCTTTGATCGACTTATTCCTGCCTTTTCATGAATCAATCAACAGATAATAGGAATGGTGCTCAGCTGCTTAGTTCAGACTTAGACCTGAGGTCATGATTAATGATACTCAAATCACAGAGGAACGTCATGGAGCAAGAGGTGAAGTGGGCACTGGGAAATTCTTTGCCTGGCTCCCATTCTCATATGAAAAACTTTCAACAGTTTACCTTTAATTATAATATTTTGCTATAGGGTTTTTTTTTTAATTAACAGGTCCTTTACCAGTTTAATGAAATTACCTAAGGTTTTTATTTTAATCATGGAAGTTGACTTCCATGAAGTTTTTTCTAAATCTGTTGAGATGATCATCTGAATTGTTTTCCTTGTTCTGTTAATGTGATAAATTATACTAATCAATTTTTAAAACAAGTTTAATAAGGTGTGATGGTATAAAATACCCTGCACATATTCGGAAGATCTAGTTCATTCATTTTTGATATATGCATACACCTGTGAAACCACCACTGAAATAAAAATAATGAACATACTATTTCCCCCCAAAAGTTCTTTGCACCCCTCTGAAATCCCCCTCAGGTTGCTTCCCTTCCACCCACCTCTCTACACAAATTCCCAGGCAACCACTGATGTCTTGTGTTTCATTAGTTAGATTTGTTAGATTAGTTTCATTACTGCATTACTGACAAGCTTCAGATAAGTTACTACACCAAACCCACCACCAAGGGTCCCCCAGTCCTCTACCATAATCCATTTGGCCCCCTCTCCAGTTGCTTTCTCTCTCTCAGATCTCTGGTAGCCTCAGTTCTACAGTCAAATTTCTAGGGTTTGTTATTGGTTTGGTTTTATCTGACCTTTTATTTTGTCTCTATATATTCCATGTAAGTGGAATTTGGTATTTGTCTTTCTCTTTATTTAACTTATCAGTTACTCTGACTTATTTCACTTAGCATTTCCCCTCCAGTTCTATCCATGCTGTCACATCATTTCATTAATAAGGGGTAATTACACTGCTAGGGAATTCAGGATTATAGGTCTATTCCTTTAGCATTTTGAAGTCACTATTCCATTTTCTTCTGGCTTCTCTTGATTTCCTTGAGATGTCAGCTGCAAGTGTAATATTGTCTCTTCTAAAGTCTTTGTCCACTCAGTTTTCTTTTAGTAATTTCTCTTGAATTTTCAATATTTTTACTAGGATGCACTTTCTTTTTATTTATCTTGCTTTTGGTTCAAAGAGCTGCTCAACTCTGTGGCTTTTGTCAATTTGGGGTAAAGTTCAGCTGTTACCTTCTCACATGTTGTTCCTTTCTCATTCTCTTTCACTTCACTTCTGGAGACCGTCTCACTAACTTTCTGGCATACACTCAGACCCCTAGGAAATAATGGACTCTCTCCTGGCCACACTCTACCTGACTCACTTACTTGTTTCTAACTACCTCACTGTTTTTCTTTTCTTTCTTTTTTTTTCCTTTCTTTTTTTTTTTAAGTTGTATTTATTCTTTTACACAAGATCTGGGGTACAGGCCAGATGCGCAGGAGGGTGAGAGAGGATTCACCAGAGACAGAGCGGGGAACAGAACAGGCAGACTGATGAAATACACTGCTAAGGGGAGCAGCGGGCATGACAGGAGAGGTCTGCCGCAACATGTGGGACCCTTGCCAGCCGGCCGGGATCAAACAGGCGCTGTAGAGACTGCGGAAGCTTCACAGCACTGCGCTCAACCGCCTGCACCACCAGGGGAGGCCCACTACCTCACTGTTTTTCTAGGAAGCCAAGTATACTCCTGCCTCCAAGCTTTTGAAAACATTGCTTTGCCAGGAACACTGTTTTCCACATAAGTCCAATACACACTCCCATCTATGAATGAGGTGTCCCCTCAAATGTGGCTTTAACAGAGAGTCTCTCCCTGGTCATTTTTTCAAAATGACAACTCAGACTCCTACACTGTGCTCTAATCCTTTACCTGATTTATGTTTCCTTAAAGCACTTACTACAGCATGACACATTATATATTTAATATTTTCATAGTCTTTGTTTTCCTACATGAGATTATTAACTCAATGAGTTAATAATGTTAACTCAAAGAGACTTTTTTTTCCTCACAGCTATATTCCAATCCCTAGAACAGTGCCTGGAGCAGAGTAGGTACCCAATAAGTTATTTCTGGGATGGATGAATTAGTGATAGAATTTACTGTATATGGGAAGATAGAGTTTTCTATAGAAAGTGAAGACAGGTAAATTTAGGGGAACTTACAAAAAACATTTAGAAGATTAAGTTTTTTACCCATAAAATGATGTATTTGCGTGAGTCTCTAAATAGTCACACAATAAATAGATACCCCTATGAACCATCAAAGAAATATATAAAGCCTATTACCAATAGGCTAATGGATATAAGAAGAAAAATTCTCTATATAAAAGAAAGAAAACAGATAAGGAGAAATAAACTAAGTCAGGCTTTTAATTCTTATTAGTATTTTGTTCATTTGTATGTTAATATAATATCATTGCTCACATTTCAATCCATCTTTCTATCCATTGTTGTTAACCTAGAAAACAGTAAAACTACTGTGTTTGAAAATATTGTTTTGTTATATCAGCTGCATGTTATCATTTAGTTTAGACATGTGCTTAATAAATTTTTGAGGACATTTGGGTTGTTTCTTTTTTAAACTAGACTTTTAAGTCGGCCTGTATTACCATAACAGAATACCATAGACTGGTGGCTTCAACAACAGGTTTATTTGAAGACTCAGTCTGAGAGCTAGGTGCCACTGAGGTTGCGTTCTAGTGAGATGCCCTGCAGATGGCTGCCTGGGGGCTGTCACCTGATGTGGCAGAGAGAGGGAGCGCATGGCACTTCCTCTTCTTATGAGGTCATTAACCATACCATCAGGGTTTGGCCCTCATGACCTCATCTCAACCTAATTATCTCTCAAAGACCTGTCTTCAAAATACCATCACATTGGAGTTAGGGCTTCAACATATGAATCTGGAGGGGGGGGTACACAATTCAGTCCATAGCTTCTACCAAATAAGGTACAATTTTTTCCCACAAATAAGTAGATTAACATTTTTTTGAATGTTTCTTTTCTTTTTTAAAAAAATATTTATTTATTTATGCATACGAGAACTGTGGTACAGGCCAGAGGTGTGAGGGGTGAGAGGATTCACCAGAGACAGAGTGGGGAACAGAACAGGCAGATCGACTGATATACACTGCTGAGGGGAGCAGCGGGTGAGACAAGAGAGGTCTGCTGTGCCATGTGGGCATCTCCCTGATGGGGGATTGAACTCATGCTACAGTGGCTGTGGATAGCTTCATAGATTGCGCCTCAACCCCTCATGCCACCAGGGAGGCTCCTCTTTGAATGTTTCGTAAGCATGAGAAATTATTGTGAGTACACATAAGAGTTTATTAACTTACATTTTTTCAAAATATTGTGAATACTTATAAATACGAAGGCTTAATCAGTCAGTACCTGGGTCTATTTCTTTTGTCTATTTCTATCCTGCAGGGATATCTATTGTGTAACTATTTAGAGACTCATTTGAGTACGTTGTTGTTTATGGGAAAAAACTTCCCAATCTTCTAAATGTCCTTCATAAATTTCTTTCCCTCCACAAATCACATGTCTACCACCATGCTGAAGCCTACCCACAATATGAAGTAATGGTAGCTACTCACAGAGAATCTAGAATGGGTCAAATCTACTTGGCTCCAGAGATTTGATCCCCTTAGAGACCATCAGGTTCTACCACTGCCACCTGCAGTATTTTTTGCTAGATTGTCTGAGGTCAGTGTATTGGTATATCAACAATACACTGATGTCATGGACGGTGCTGCTTGTCTAAGAAAGTCTCAACAAGATCCTGCCTAAGGAAAAGATGCCAGTCTGTGACATCCCAATGCTTATCAAGAAAGCCAGAGTGGCCTGTGTCTTGTACTTTTAACAAATTGAAAACAAAAGTAGCCAGCTTCAAAAACAGCCACCGGACTGATAGTCATCAGCTGAGATGTAGCCCTCCCCCACCTCCCATTTAGTATTTTTCAGTCTAGAGTGAAGCTAACGATGTAAAGAAAGTCTTCCTAAAGAGGTTAAGGAGAAAAGCATCCACCGGCCCCACGGCTCCTCCCACTCTCACCCCAGAAATAGGATCATTAGCATCTTATATGAAGGAGAGGAGTACTTGGGGCTGTGCCATATGTCCCTGTTAGAAACATTGAGCTCACAATGACTAAGAAACTCCAGGGGGTTGTTTCAGCCGCCAAGGTTAGCAAGGGCACAGCAGGATCACAGCTGAACCAAAATGAAATAGGATTCGTGCTTTACCCCCTATGGTGACATAAGAAGGTGGCCTGTCAGACAAACCAAATAGAGGGGGCTCATTCACTGAGCATCAAAAAGCCTCATATGCTGTGTTCAGGATAGGGCAGGGAAGAAGAAACTTACAAGTATTTCTGACATGTTTACATATGAGTTTATACACTTTCATAATTCATCTCTTGTGAGAATGAAATACTTTAAAAATAATACCTAAAGTTCTAACAAAAATTGTACCTATACTCACTTATTAAAACTTCAGTGTTCCCTAGAAGGTAGTGTGACTCCGGTGGTCCAGGAGCTCAGAGATTGTCATTAGAAGCAGAAATTTCTTTTCAGAATGAAGTCAAAGGTGGGCACCTCCTGTGTGGTTGTGAGGATGGTGAGAGGGTTCTGGAGCAGCTGTAATAATGCTGAGGGTTCACTGGGGATGGTGTGTGAGGGGAGGGAGTGACCAATGATTTTGGTGTTGCAATTTTAGTAGCTAAGTTTTAGGTGAAGAATGAAGTCACAATCGCTTAACTATGAA